>NW_027273875.1:1260000-1452500 GCF_046630095.1 Trachinotus anak | reverse complement strand
GAGAAGTTTGTGAACGAAGCTGTGAGTGTACATCACTCTCCCCTCTAGATGGCAATATAGCACATGTTAACAGAAACACATCTCAATAGAAATAAGCAATTGGCAGCACATGAACTTTCAGTGGGTTTAAACCTTAAATGCATAAATGGTGGATGTATTTCATGCTTTGTAAAATGTGAATGTAAATGGAACCTTTTGTACAACACGTAGGATCGTGATGCGTTCTCATTAAAACTGGAGGACACAGAGAACTGGCTGTATGAAGACGGAGAGGACCAACAGAAACAAGTTTACATTGACAAACTGGCTGAATTGAAGGTAACCAGGCAGACATGCATTCCACTTGAGAAGACATTGAATGATTCATTGGCACATGTGGCTGTGACAGTACAAAGGTTGTGTGCAGTTATTAATTAATTTCTAAGTTTAAACAAGGCGTTAACTATTTGTAGGGGCTTTTACCAGGCTCTCTGGGGTGTGTGCCACATGTATATCTATTCTTAAAATCCCAGAATGACTTTACATCTTTATCAGCTAACAAAACTAATAATCTTTAGTAATTGATTCCTTTTGTTATCAACTGTAGGGGAAAAAGAAAGAAAGAATTGAAATAATTCAGTATTTTGTCTTCCTGGATGATTGGCTGACACGATGCTCCTTTCTACAGAAAATGGGCCAACCTATCCACGAGAGATACATGGAAGCTGAGGAGAGGCCAAAAGCTTTTGAGGATCTTGGCAGACAAATCCAGATGTACATGAAGATCATTGAAGCTTACAAGGCAAAGGTAACCTGGCACAGAGAGCGCATTTTTTGGCAGTAAAGTTGTTTAAAAGCAGTTTTCACTTCCATTTATATCTTCTTCACTAATATGAAAAGTCACAAAACAGGTGTCATAAATTACCTGTGTTTCTCCTAACAGGATGAGCAGTATGATCATCTGGACGAGCTGGAGGTGACTCGGGTGGACAAGCAGGTGAACGACGCCATGGTCTGGATGAACAGCAAAATGAACCAGCAGAACAGTCAGGACCTCACCCTGGATCCAGTGGTAAAAGTTGAAGAGATCAGGGCCAAGACTAAGGTACCGAGAGAGCACGCATACACACTACAATGCCAAAAATCTTCAGGTAGATAGTTTGATGTTTTTTCTAACAAATGCTTTCTTTTTCTCTGTTCAGGAGCTTTATTCAGCCTGCAACCCTGTGATGTCAAAACCCAAGCCCAAGGTGGAGCCTCCTAAGGAGGAGAAGACAGAGAATGGACCAGTCAATGGACAGGAGGGAACAGAGAACCAGCCATGCAACCCAGACAAAGCCAAACCTGCAGGAACGGAACAGGAAACAGTGGAGAACAAGCTCCCTGAAATGGACATTGACTAACTGTCGCAGCTGCCGCCCCTGAGCTTCACCTCAGTCTGTCCTACTATTTTCCCCAATTCAGTTGTTCTTCTGAGATTGTAATTGATGACGCAGTAGCTTCTCTCTCTCTCTTCAAGACACAGACAGCAGCTTCCCTTATCAATACTGTTCATCAGTCAGTCTCCTCAGCATGTCATTTCTCATTTTCTTTGATGAATACAAAAATATTGCATAATATTAATGTTGAATGGACTACTTTATGACATAAAAGTTGTGAGTGAGGGATGGAAACTGCTTTCTCTGTGTTTCTTCGATGGCCATTATGTTAAAGATTGTTTTTATTCAGCAGCTCCTGAGCATACTTAAGCCAAGAATGTCCAATTTGAAGAACTGTAAGCAAAGTGGTTCTGTAGAGGAAAACTAGTAATAAACGCAGGATTAATGAAACAGTAAAATATTGCAGTATATCGAAATAAGGTGTAGGTACAGTGGCACTTGTAAACGAACATGGATTGTTCCAAATTGTACATGACAAATAGTGCATTTTTTTCACTACAAATAATTGTAACTGCTGGATTATTATGTATTTAGTTTAAAAGGAAGGACTGAGTTATTGAGTTTAATTGTACTGTATGTTGAAACTAGATACTACAAGTTACTGTCATGCAGTATTTCATTGTTTGGCTTTTCTCATTCAAAAGCAATGGTCCGTTGGTTGTTCTCTAGTAGCCTTGTATTGTTTTTTCTACTTAACAGTGTGAATGCTGGTCTAACAAATCACCTTCTCGGTGCTGCTGTTGTTGCCGCATCACAAAAAAAAGGAAAAATAAATCTTGTCCAAAAAAAGACATATGATGTGAGAAATGGATTATTGTCAAGGTATAGTCATCTGTTGTTATTAGTGAACGCAGTGGGTATCAGTTTTCTGAGCAGATGAATGGAGGTTTCAGTTTACGGTTGGTTATGAAACTGTTTGTAGACATTTGCTTTTTAGATTGTGCCTTTCATTTGTTGTCACAAAAGGACACCTTATTATGAATATGAAATCCTTGGTCAACCATACATGGTAAAGTTTACAGTAGGTAAAAAATAATAATAATAATAATTTTTCAAACAAACAAAAAAAAACGTCCTTGTACAAATTTCTAAAACGCTTGCTGGTTATATTAGTCCTCTGTGATAGTAACTTTTAACTCAGTCTGAACAGTTTAAGTTATGTTCATTTCTGCTGTGGGGCGATGAGATAAGCATTTCTCACAAATCATTAATGAAGAAAAATTTATGAAACATTGAATGACTAATTATCTAAATAATCCTCAGTTGCTGTATCCACTATATATATATATCTATATATATAGATATATATATATATCCTAGTAAGGACAGTGGTGGATTCTGAAACAAGTAAAAGTCCTGTACTCAAAAAAATCAGTAAGTAAAAGTGCAAAGTTTTATATGCAAAATAAAGTATCACAAGTGCCTACTAATTATGCAGAATGGCCCCTTTCAATATCAATGCATTAATTATTTTGTATCTAAAATGTGAACCTGAAAAGTAACTCTGGATGTCAAATACATTTATTATTTAGTGGCTAATAGGACAGTCTACATTCGTGGAAGAAAAGAACAGCGAAAGAACTACAGCTGTGGTACCGGTGTTGCCAGATTGAGCTATTTTCCGCCCAGTGGAGCTACTTTTTTTGGACTGAATTGGACTGATAAAAAATATTTGGGTGGGCCGCTGTAATTTGGACTAGTTTCGTCCCATTGGGGCTTTCTTTAAGAGGTTTAAGCTGTAAGGGAGGTGTGGACGGGGAGGTGACAGGGACAGATGGCAGCTAATCAACATGATCATCAGATGAAACAGACCAGTACTCTAGAGCTGAAATTACAAGTTGGTTAAGAGAAAATAAAATCGATTGAAACAATTTTGAGAACCGATTCATCAAGATTTGTCAAGATTTCACTTGTTCCAGCTTTTCAACCGTGAATATTTGCTGGTTTCCTGGTTTTCTACGGCGGTGAACTCAACATTTTCAGGCTGCCTTTAGGACGACTGGGTGTAAGCTCTGATTGGGTTGCCGTTCGTCAGTCAAACCTGGCAACACTGCAAACAGCCTCGACAGTCATGACCCGGTCATAGGGCAGGAGTCAGTAGTGCGTGGGTCGGTAAGAAGGTAAGAAACTCATTATTTTCACTTTATTACACTTAAGGACAGCATTTTTGATCAGTAGTTCAGGAGAGGGGGCAGCGTTTGGTGCTGCCGAGAGGAAAAGTTACAGCAGGGCCGAGCTCCGACTGTAGCTATAGCCGCTGTTTACATTAGCTAACAATGCTAACTAGCTTGAACGCTTTTCTCTACCTACTTCGCTAGCTTAACTATCTCCTATCTGTCGCCCCATAGATGACCGCAACAATAGCCACTGTAACTCAGGCGACGGTTAACTTGTCATTATACGGCAACAACGTCTAATACGGGTAAAGTTAACTTATGCTAGCTAGCATACTAGGTTTGGGGCTACTGTACAGCCCAGCGACAGATGATGTCAAGTTATAAACAAGTTACGTTAGTCGTGTGTACATACACTCAATTATCAGTTTATTAGGTACACCTAGCTGAAACTATGACAGCAGACCTGAAGTAAAACTTCATGAAGATTATTGTGTTCGGTGTGTTAAGAGGTGTTGTTTACTATTTAGAGATTCAGAGAGGGTAGACTAGGTAATGTAACTCCTCCCTGTACAGTTCAACAGCCTCTAAAATGATCATATAGTTGAATCAACACCCCTGTAAAAGAGTTTCCAAAAAAACTGGACATAATAACCTTCGTGAAGGCAGGAGTGTTGTATTAGACTGCATTAGATTTAGCTAGGTGTATCTAATAGACTGACAACTTTATCTGTACTCGCTCATCACTGATGTAAATTCACTCCAGAGTGACTCCAAGATAGTAATTAACAAGTCTTTGATCAAAAAAATCAATACTGTGGAGTGTTAAGGTACAAAAGTCTATCACTACTTTTGTTTTTATATTGATAGGTTCAGCTACTGCTCTCTCTGACGATGTGATCCCTGGTAGCTGTACCTGGCTTTGCGACATCTATGTGTTGCTCCTGCTGTACTTTCATAATGATGGATTTATGTTGCATGTCCTATTGTTACTCCAGGAATGTAAATGTCTGAGGACAAGGAAGCCCAGGAGGATGAACTGCTTGCTTTAGCAAGTATCTATGATGAGGAGGAGTTCCGCCGAGCTGAGTCGGCACAGGGGGGAGAGATCCAACTCTGTCTGGAGCTTCCTCCTGACTTCAGAGTTGTTTTCAAAGGTACAGCTGTCAGTGAAGCTGTGTAAATCCATAAGAGCAAAGTGTACAACTCATGCACAGCTCATTTGTAATAATGCTTTAAGTCTACATTGTACAGTACTGTGCCAAAGTTTCAGGCTTCCATCACAAAGTAATATCAGGGAGGCATTGTTTTTGAAAACATTCTCACTTTACTTTTAGTCCCTAAAACTTTTACATAGTACTGTAGATGATTAATGGAGTCCTTATGATCTAGTCTTGCTAACATATATTTGTTAAACACACTCTAATAAGGATTACTTCTCATCTGTCTGTTGCAGGAGAGAAGCAAACTGAATATAATGTCTGCTTCTTACCTCCCCTGGTGCTCAACTTTGAGCTGCCTGCCGATTATCCATCCACATCCTCACCAATCTTCACGCTAAGCTCTAAATGGATAACCAGAGCGCAGGCAAGAATTGGGCCAAATATAGAATGATCCTGATTATGAGACAACCTCATCATTGAAGTCTTTTCTTTTGTAAAAGTGAAACATTAAATATAATAATACATAATCCCCATGTTTATGTAGTTTGTCTGTCACATATACTCACACTCTCTCCTGTGAGGGCTAATGAAATACTTTTATGGCTGAATGACTCTAAAAGACTCTATAAATGGACTTTGAAATGGTCACTAGACAAGCGACATTAAGGCTAAAGACAATACACAATGCAAGACTCACATTGTCACACTGGTGCTCTCCCCATTCAAAAAGAATATCTGATGTTGTAAATACGCAATTGTATAGTCCTTGAATATAAGATTTTTCACACCTTTTCCTAAAAAAAAAAAAGCCTGCTTTACATTCAGGCAATGAGGTCATTCTTAATTTCATCACTTAACAAAGGATTTGGTGTCTGGGAAAAAGATGTATTATACTTTGTAAAATGCTATCACTCAAAGGACAGACACTTTCAATACCTGCTCCTTCTCCTTTTCTGTTTTACCTCCACAGATGAGTTCTCTGTGCAGGCGTCTGGATGAGCTATGGGAGGAGAACCAAGGCTGTGTGATTCTTTTCACATGGATCCAGTTCCTCAAAGAGGAGACTCTGGACTTTCTGGGCATTCACTCTCCTCTTGAAGTCATCAGGGGAGGAAGTAAGGCAGGTGGCGAGCGCAGGAAAACCGACCCAGCAGCCACAGGTACAGTATGCATTTTGTTAACTAATAATAATAGTAATTTTTTTTTTCTGCTTGTGTATGGATGCATCTACATCAGCTCACATAACCAGCTTTCTATCTGTAAAAAGTAAATCATGTCATATTTTGTAATCTCATTTAGAGTTAAATTGAAAGGAGAACAACTACAAATCTGCTCTGTCACTATTTTCTTACTGCTGTTGTCTTGTGAAGTAGATTGCCTGATACTGAGTTCAGTACCAGCCATTAACATTTATTCGCGTTCTCATTTGTTTGTTACAAAATGATTTCTGGTGATTTCTTCTCAAATAAATGCTTTATTTGATCAAAGCACACATTCCGTGAGTCTGGAGTCAAATTAAAGTTCAACTGAATTCACCACATGCAAAGCATTCTTCCTCCCATTAAAAAATACATAATGCTCATTTGCTGCTTGAATTGCATTGATTGTGATGATACAGAGTCAACTTAGTTTGTAAACTGTAATTATGTTCAGCTTTGACGCAGTGTGGGAGTCATTCTGAAAACACTGAGGAGAAGAAAAGTGAAAAAGCAAACAAGGAAAAGTCTGAACCACAGCTGTCGTCACCTTCTCAACTGGACCCGCGAGCCATCCTGTTGATGGACCCACGCGTCGAACTCCTACCTCAGCTCCTGGACTTCGATGAGGCGCAGCGCCAGAGGGTGTTTGACAGCAAGGTGTTTTGCTGTGGGATCTGCTTTGTAGAGAAGCTGGGCTCCAGCTGCCTCTGCTTTAAGGAGTGCCAGCATGTGTACTGCAAGGCCTGCATGACTGAATACTTCCAGATCCAAATACGGGACGGCAACGTTCAGTGCCTTAATTGCCCTGAGCCCAAATGTACCTCCTTAGCCACACCGTTGCAGGTACGAGAGCTGCACAGTAGACACAGTATGTGTGGATATATGTGTTTGTTGCCATTTGTAATGAACCGATTGCTTCTCTGCATCCCTCCCTCTGTCTTTGTCTCTCAGGTGAAGCAGCTGGTGGATGAGGAACTGTTTGCACGCTATGACCGTTTGCTGCTCCAGTCCAGTCTGGACCTCATGGCTGATGTGGTCTACTGTCCCCGCCAGTCCTGCGGCACCGCTGTTATGGTGGAGCCAGACACAACCATGGGCATTTGCTCGGCCTGCCAGTATGCTTTTTGCACACTGTGTAAGCTGGGCTATCACGGTCTCTCTAACTGTAAAATCCCAGCAGGTACTTTATTTTGTTTCTAAGGGTAACAAGTTAGTGTTGTTTTATTGTGGTGTAGTTTAATGCTGCTGACAGATAACAGCCTTGTATTTCTTTATCCAGCTTTATAATAACTAAGTTGTCCATGAGCAACCATCCATATCCTCTTCACTTACTCTGAAGTGATGTTTTCGAGATCAACTCTTTGAGGGTAAAGGAGTTAATACTTAAATGAAAGTAAAGAAATAGAAATTGGCATGTGTATTTTAAATATTCTCATTGTTACTAGTGCCATAGATTACATTTATGAAACAATGAACTAACTTAAAACTAATTGTGAGGTTTGGATGTTTGGTTTTGAATGCTGAACAAAGTTTTTTGTGGAATTGAGACATTGTGAATAATAATAATTTTTGAAGTGTTGTGATATTACAGAAAGACGCTAATAAAGCGATGGTTTAAGAGTTCAGTTTTTACAGAGGATTTAGTCAGTACCGCATTTTATCAATCTCAGTCCTGAGGTTAAAACCAGGGCTGTCCCTGCTTTCTGCCTTGTGCCACAGATGAATTGCGTAACCTCCGAGATGAGTACCTGTCAGCCACATCTGAGGGGAAAAAGTTCATGGAGCAACGCTATGGGAAGAGGGTGATCCAGAAAGCAGTGGAAGAGTCCTTTAGCAGAGACTGGCTCAATGAGAACTGCAAATCCTGCCCCCGCTGTGGAACCAATATACAGGTAGGGCTCCCCCTCCTGGGAACACTACAGTAGAACATTGTCAGTGCTGTCAGTTTTAAATCAAAATGAAATGAGTCAAGTTGACACAAATGCATCTGTAAGCTGTGTTAGATGCACATTACTGTCTAAAGTGGCCCTCAGCTGTTCCAAAAGACACTCTGAATGAAATGTACAAATGACAAATTATTTAAAAATGTTTAGTGCTTCTGTTAAACTACACCAACTCTCTTAAATGTTATCTATTCTCTACTGTAGTCCAGTACCAGGATATGTCAGTTACCACTGATGTTAACTGAGGTTTGTCTTCTCCTGCTGATGCCTTGTCTCTGCGTCTCTCTAGAAAGTGGATGGCTGTAACAAGATGACCTGTACCTCGTGTAGACAATACTTCTGTTGGCTTTGCCTGGGTCTCCTCAGCAGAGTCAACCCATACAGCCACTTTAACAACCCACATTCACCCTGTTACAACCAGTGAGTGACCTGTGTCTGTTTTCATCATCATCATATCAGTCTGTAGAGACGTTGGCTGAATGTGTCTTCTCTTGCTTGTTGCAGACTCTTCCATGGTGTGGATCTCGATGAAGAAGATGCCTTCTGGAGTGATGAAGAGGACTGACACCTGTGTTGTGCCTCACTGCTGTATGCTCCATTTGAATGCACTTTAAGTCACTAAACCATCACTTCACCTGTGACACACACTACGCCTGAGATAGCACAATAGTGCCCCTACGGCCATGTTTATGTTTGAACATCTTCAGGCATCTTGGGTATAAAACATTCAAAGCCTGTGTGTAAATCATTCATATTTAATACATGACAGATGCTATGTATATGAAGTATTCGATCAGGAATGGAAAGAACAGTTGTAGTTCTTATCTGCAGAGAGAAATTGCTGTGGTCATTGAGGTAATCTTAAAAATTCACTCTTTTTGTCTTTTTGTTAAGGTCATCAAGGATACATATTGGATATGTGATTAGTGACTAGCCATACAATACATCTTTCAAAACCTTAAAAATATGAAAGTCTCATAGGACTGAGATTTTAATTCAAAACTCTGGGTTGGATTTGTCTTTATTTTACATGAGATTATGTCTACAGATCCATTTTCTCTCTTCTTAATTGGACGTATGTTTCATGATGAGCTTTAACATCTCGCAGGCTTTCAAACCTGGACACACTGAGTGAGCTCAGTTTGTAAATTGAAAGTGTTTGCTTTTGAACTATCCCCTCTAAGTGTTACAGGGGAAAGAGGGACTGAATTTTTACCCTTCGTTGTCAGATGAAATGCCCTGCTCATTATATCAAGTATCTACCCTCCGGCTAGCATTTTGTCACATATCAAAAGTATGACACAGCTGTCTTTTCTTCAGACAAACGTCAAGGTGCATTATTAGGAGAATTTCTTGCTCTAACCTACACAGATACAAGAACAGCAATGGATTTACAACTGTAGGTTTGTCACCTAGACATAATCCCAAAACAGAAGTTTGTTTTTTTGCTTCTATTTTAGGCTGTTTTGGTTCAGTACCAGAATGGGGAACCTTTATATCTCCCTCGGACATACACAGTGTGCTATGTACAGGGTGTGATCTGCAGGTAACATTTTCAGGCTGGTGTCATCTTTTCCTGGGATGAAACTTTTTTTCTTATTTGAAAATTATGTTTAGATGAGCTTTTTTCTTGACATTTACAGAAATGTGCTTTTGGGCATCCTATGGTAAACGTCAGGCAGGTTGGAAAGAGGAATTTTATGAGATTTGTTGCGGGGGATGTAATAATGGAGGACACTGCAGCAAATAATCATGACAGCAGATCCTCTGATTGGGTTACTGGGATTGTGGTTATGGTGAGATAGAAAAGAAATCCGCACTTGGTGAACAACCAAGGTATTTAGAAATGATTTCCACTTATTCACACCTTTCTTTGTACAACTGATATTATAATGTTGCCAAATATTAGTGTCAAAGAGAGGCCATAGAATCTTGATAGTTACAAACATTATTTTGTATTATGGTAATTTATTTTATTTTATTCAAATTTGAGGAGCACTATCTCACACAAGTAGTTCTGTTTGACATTGAACCCTGCATCAAAACTGTTCTTTTTCAACGTTTGCTCCTCACTGCTTGAAAAGTGCAGAATACTTTCTGTAATGATGCTGGTCTGAGCTGGTAAAAAGACAATCTCTTGTTCATTTGTGAACTGCTCATGGATTCACTTTCTCATCAATGTAGACCCACTGTCACTTCAAGTCTTGAAACCTGTTAAAATGCATTCACCGTACTGTTCCTCAAAATAAATGTTACCATTTCACGCGTCTGTTTTATTCAGTAGATCAGAAACTGAAAAACTGAAACTTTGGTGCCAACATAGTTCCTCTGTCCACACTGTGGGTATAGACGCACAGCTACACAGATGCCCTGAGCCAAACGCACTTCAAATGTTGAGGTTTTTGCTGGAAGCATTTGGGAAATGGTGAAAACAAAATAAGTAAAAGATCATCACTAAGTTGTCAGATAGTACAACACAGTAATTGATATAGTAACATACACGTAGAGTATGTAAAAAGAGAGGATGTAAAAAAGTAAGGTGTAATAAACTTTGCTAAGGGATATGTGTTAATTCTCACATAAATAATACATAATACATAATTTAAATAAGGAAAGGAGAGGCCAAGGAGTTTTTTCCTACCCCTTTCCGCAAATGTTTGCGTAAAGCATTCAATGCAAAAAGTTAAAAAGCACAATTAGAAACAATTCTGAAAAAGGTTATACAATGTAAATGGATGGATTAAAGGATTTATCTTAAATTTCCTCAATTTTGACTAAACATTTAGCCTTAAGGGTTCAAATTATTTATAAAAAGTAAATTCAGGTATATGACCAAATCAAGGTGTGATTATCTTCTGTTGATTTAAAAAAGCATTTGCTCTCTATAGTGCTAGAAGTATACTCTCCTTTACAACATCTTGTTACCTGAAACATGACCCATATTTACCCTGTAAACCTGAGGTTATGCTGTGACAGACAGAGAAACAATGAAATACTAAAGAAACAAAGAGCCCACGTTGTAGCCTGAGATTGAAAAGAGACGACAACATGGTGTAATCCCTTTGGCTAGAGTTGCTGACAGGGGATAACCCTTTAAAATGGCCCCTCTCTCCTGTCCTGTCGCATCCCCTGCCTCGTGCTCTCTGCCCCCCCCTCCAGCCCCTGCCTGCCTTTCTCCATTCACACTGACTGACTGGGTGGACTGTTACTATGCCCCTAAAGACACCTGCTCTCACAAACACAGGAGAGCAGCAGCAGCAGCACCTGACCAGCCCTGAGGAACTTCACTGACCCTTTAACCGTCACTGTTTTCACCTCATCCGACAATAAAAACCGGACGAGACTTGACTTTTACAGAGCAAAAAAAAAAAAAAAAAAAGGTCAGTGGTTTTTGATGTGGTGCCTGATGGGGTGTGACCCGGATGGGGCTTGGATGGCGATGATGAAGTTCCCAGATCTCACTGTCATGGACGTGTGGTCTGTTGTCAGCCATGTTTTTGTGGAATGCAGTGGTGTTGAATTGGATGGATCAGCTCTGCCTGGATGTGTAGGCGGTTATGTTTTTACAGTGCTTTGGATTTTCACAGGCCCATGTTAACTTCACGGTAACCCTGTGAATCATTCTTCTGTAATTATGTGTAAAATGATAGCTATGATACTGTGAGCGAACAAGCATGAGAATAGACAAGTTTTGTTAGAATATAACAATACAAATTCAGTTAATTACCCTTAAAGTTGTATATAAAACTTTACTACAGGCACTGTCCGCTAAGCCTCATGTTGCAAATGAAATTCCCACATGATCCCACATTTACAATATAAGACATGCTTACATATTAATTGACATGAAACAGAACCTCCTATACAGCCAGAAAGACAACACATATCCGTTAAACTCTCTGGAGTGAACTAGCAGATTCAACTAAAGGAACCCATGTAGCAGTCAACACTCAAAAGAGCTGATAGGCTCCTGACATTCTGTATACTGTATATACAAGCTGTTCAATGAAATTAAGAGGGCTGAGTCTGTGTGAACTGCAAGCCTTCTTAACAAAGCATGAGCTGAGTCTAGTTCTGGATGAATATCTCTGTACAGTGCAGACAGGTGGTTTTATGAATTAAGTCCAGCTTTTGTAAGGGATAGTAAATATGAATTTACGTTTTCACGGTTATTATTATTTTGTCACCACAAATGAATACAAACCACATTGGGAATGCATATACTTTCAAGCAATAGTATAAAAAGGTCCAAAATTAGGAAAATAAGAGACAAAACGGACACTGTAAATCAACATAGTGCCAGTACAAAAGATGCACACATTCTGTTTTCCTCCTGAAATGTTTTAACCTGAACATTTAGAATCCTTAACTGTGCAACTAAAGATCTCTGGTTTAACAGATTAGTGAGACGTGGTGTAAATTAACAATAGAAAACGAAGGTGTCCTCATGTCTGAGGGCTGGAATGAAAATATTTGTTGCAATTCATTTCTCTTTGAAACTCTCACAGTCTGACACACAACCTCCTCCACTGTTTCTCTCCTGTTAGAGACGTATATCCACAGCCAATCAATCCACCGCGGGACCAAGAACACAAGCGAGCAGTCGTATCATGATTGAGAGTGACAGAGAGCTGTCGGCCATGGTGCAGGAGCTATGGGACAACGATATCAACAGACTCCGACCTGGAATAGACTACAGGATCTCTCTGCAGGTGGTGCACCACACACACACACACACACACACACACACACACACACAAGCATGATTGCAGCTGCTCCCTTTCTTTATTATGACCTAAAACATCTTGTTATTTGAAGTTGTTACCTACATGTTTGACCTTTAAAGACCTCATCTTGGTTTAGTGTACCATCTTAACGCATCTTCAATAAATAGCCATAACACTCATTTTAAGACATTAATATAATTCAAGTGAATAAAACCTGTGGTCTGGCCTCTTAACTCTGTACACTTGTGAATGAAACCATGAAAACTGTTGCTTTGCTTTATAGCAGAAGGTGGGCGCTGTTTTACTACTTTTATCTTTCAGTCACTCTTTCCCTCTTCAGTACGAAAAGAGAAAAACTTATGGCCTATTGTAAAAGTAAAAAACATCTATGTGACAAGAAACAAGGAGCTTATGGGAATTGGTGTCTTAATCTAAACTACCACACCTGATTGGATGCTAGAACCGTTTTTTAGAGCTTCAGGGGAGTATCTATGTTTGGTGCCATATTTATATTTTAAATCATTTAGTTACTGTCAGCAGCATCTTCTGAAATTAGCTCTGACTGAAGGCAAAACACCACTGGAAGCACACAGGAAGATCTAACGTTTGCCGAACATGATTCCTAATTTTAAGTTTGAGTGGCTCTCTTCCTACCACAGGGCAAAGCTGGAGACAGCATGGCCATCAACGACGACAACAACGATGGAGCAGGATATCCTCTTTTCACATTCGTCGATGAGAACATTTTCAAAAAGGAGACCTTTTTAGGCAAGTGAATGAGGGTAGAGAAATATTTTTGTTCAGTAGAACACAGAGTTGTTTTTTCATGACTTAGTGTTGAGTGTTTTTTCCCTTTTATCTGTGGGAATGACGCGGCCTGTAACTGGATTCTCCTGGATGTCGCACTAGTCCGTCAGAGTCTCTTACACAACTGCAACATCATAAAATGTTTGAATCATGATCTCATCACACATTCCACCGCTCCATTTGCCAGTTTGATACTCTCCTCCCCGTCGCCTCCCTGCAGACTAATCTCCTTATGACAGACAGCGACACATTGCATAACAGTCACAGAGCGTGCAGAGTTCACTGCGCCGGATGCAGAGAGATGCTCCTCTACAACCACTGGCTTCTCATCCAAGTCTTCCTCTGCATGATACCTGCAGAGGCACGCGTCCTTGTGATGATCCTTGTCACAGATTTGTGTCGTGCAGCTTGTAAGAGAAAGCAGCGTCCTCGTACAGAGCTCTACAGGGAGCTGAGTTGTGTAATAGTGGGTATTAAAAGTGCAGTCTGAGGCTGATGTCCCATTGAAAAAAAAGGAGGATTCCTCCCTCTGTGCTATTTTTGTGCTTAGTTTGTCCACAGTCTCTCGCGACTTGCGTCACTGTCTGCCACCTGGTTGAACAGTAGGGCTCATTTTTTTCATGTATTGGAACAGGGTTTGTGCTTTTGAATCCAGGATTTTCAAATATAGTGCCAGGTGTGTGTGTGTGTGTGTGTGTGTGTGTGTGTGTGGGCCAAAATCAATCACATTAACAGAAAAACTACTGACACATGGGCAAAAAAATAAAACCGGTTCAAAAGATGCAAAAAGTGCAGGCTACATTTATTTCATGTGTGAAAAGTGACAGCGAAATAAATGTAAATATTGAACGTGTCAGTCAAATAGGTGTTGCCAGCTTACAGACCATCAGTTTTCTAGAGACATAAACAGGCCATCGGACTATCAACGAATCAGCAGCAGATGCCAAATGTATCCACTTAGACACACAATCTCAGTTTTGAGACTTCTCCTATCTATACTCTACTTACTTACTCTGATGCATTCAGCTTTGCTTGATTGTCGTCATAACTGTCTGTATATATATCCATGTTTCTAGGATTTGACAGCACTCAAACATATTGCCGGTTTAGAAAAACGATTTATCACTTGTCATCCCAGACTGCACAAAACCACTTTTTGAGGAGTGTCCGTGTTTGTGTCCGCAGCCTTTATCTCGCTGTTGGATAACTACGAGAGTGACACTGGTGAGCCAGAGATTGTAACGCCCGAGGAGGTGGCAGAGAACCACAAGTTCCTGGACTCCATCATTCAGACTCCCACTATGAAGGTACCTGTGGGGACTTTTGGAAATAAACCCTTCCCGTCTTCTGCTGTCTCATAAAGGCCTATTTCTACTAAAGAATTAATGAGAACTAATCAGGATTTGCTCAGCTGACTCTAAATGATTACTTTATTATATACTATTTATTAAATTATTACTAATTATTAACAGCTTCTGAATGGTTATAAATATTCTACATTTTGTCCTGGGGGTATAAGCCTGTCATCTGGCAAATGGATCAGTCTGGGGTGTTCGATAAGTAAAATAATGTCAGACAACATTGTTTGTTTGCAGATAGCCCATAAATACCTGGTAGAGAAGCACCTCTCTCCCGAGAATGAGACACAATTCAAGGAGCAGCTGTACAGGATCTGGTTTGAACTTTACGCAAGGAGAGGATCCAGCAGGTGGGTGGGATCTGGCACAGCACCTCAATATAATTTAACCAGTGGAATCTGGCACCGTGGTGGTAACTGTCTTACTCTGAGAGCCTGACTCTGTGTAACACATCCAGCCAGCGTCGCTGTGAGCGGAACATTTTCAAAGTGTCTGCAGCAGAGTCAGGATGGAAGCAGCCACTTAAACAGCTCACTGTGTCTGAACGGTGCATGGCTTCATATGATTGATGCACTGACACCAAGCCGCAGAGTGAAGGTTGATAGGGGGGGGCGTGACCATAAGCTGGTGAAATAACACTTTTTGAAACAGTTTCTCTGCACGTATAAACAAATGAGCAAGATCCTCGTTACAGATGACATGACATGGAAGGTGTTCAGTGCTCGTGGTGTGACGTTCTCCTTTCTGTCTCCCACCAGGCCAGACTCCTCTGGGTTTGAGCATGTGTTTGTCGGAGAGACAAGAGGAGGACGGACGGTCATCGGCTTTCACAACTGGATCCAGCTCTACCTGCAAGAGAAGCTGGGACACATCGATTACAAAGGCTACAGCGTCAATGCAAATTCACCCAAGGTATACTGGCCTTAACTAAGCTGGACCAAGAATATATTTTCAGCATTGCTTTATTTGTATGAGATTACTGAAACAGAATTAATTATACACTCTAAATTATACATACATGTAATATAGAATAACCATGTATGATTGTTTTTCTGTCTCTTCTAAGATCTCCCTGTGTCCTTTCCACAACCAGATTTTAAATTCCCATGTCACGCAACCATCTTTTTTTTTTTTTTTTTTGACAAACCTCTCATCTGTCTTCCATTTTCTCTCTTCTCTACCAACTCCCCCAAGTTGACCTGCACCCTCTGCAATCTTGCTCTCGTCATCGTTCTTGCACACTGATGAGAAATCTCACTTCCTGCTACGACCCTGTTATCTCTCTTTCCAGTGGCTCAGCAGCTCTCTGGGTTTTGTTTTTCTAAACAAAACATATTTCTATAATCGAAGAGACTGAGCTGGTATTTTTTGTTTTTGGGTTACTTATTGTTGAGCGGTGCACCAGTTTTTTTTCTTTTTTTTTTTCTGCCTGTTGGTCATTTAAGAAAACAGCAGAAAAATTGTGCATGATGATGAATAAAAAATTATGAGTTTTTACTTATGAAGTAAAAGTACTTCAAAAATAAAAACTCGGGTCAACAGTTGTGACTTACTAAGCCAAAATTATGAGATAAAAAAGTCAAGATTATCAGACAGAAAGAAAAAATTAAGTATGAGATAAATAAAAAATTTTGAGACAAAAAGTGATAAAGTTTCAGAAGACATTTGATTTACTAGTCAATTACTATGAGACACTAAATCAAAATGATGAGACTTGACTTAAGCTTGACTTAATGAGTCAAAATTCAGACTTACTCTCTCATAGTTTTTTTTTTTTATTTAATTTTTTTTTAATCATACCCAACTTCTCGTGTTTCTTGTCATAAATGGGCTTCCATACAATATATCTGTGCTCAGGATATGTGTACAAGTATGTAAAATGCTGACAGGATATCTGTGTCTAATTTCTCTAAGTCTACTTCTTCTTGTGTCACTCTTACCTCCTGTTCATACTAGTTTCAAAATGACTGTCTCATAACGGCTGCCTGACGCTGTGAACAGCACGTACCTCTCTTTCTCACCGTCTGCTCGCCCTGATGAGACCGAGCCCACAGCTGCTTTTTCTTGTCTCTCCATCTCTCAGCCTCCTTTCCTCCTCCTCCTCCTCCTCTCTTTCATCACTTGCCGTTTCTTTGCTCTCTCGCTGCAGCCCGACGAGAACAAACACATCCTGGCGCTACAGTTCAGCTGGAAGAATGGCATAAAGCCCAAGGGCAGCATCTTCGTCGGCGTCAGTCCCGAGTTTGAGTTCGCCCTCTACACCCTCTGTTTCCTCACCTCACCCAATGAGCGTGTCAAAGTCCAGTTCAGTTTCTATGACGTGGAGATTGTTTGCCACCACTACAACCAAAAGCACATAGGCACCACTTACCCTGTGCTCCTCAGGTACCAGAAACCAGCGTAACCTATCCTGGAAATCAGTTTGAGATATAAACCTTCTCTAACACTTGAGCTTGCATTCAAAGTGTCATAGGTATTGTTGTTGCCTTTTTATTTTAGATAAAGATACAATAAAACCTTCCAAGACCCACTTGCATTTGTCTTTGTCTTTAGAGCCCATGCTGAGAGTGTGAATCTGAAGGATTTCATCCACTAATTACTGATGTTCATCAGATACTCTTAAAAATGTATGATGAGTTTGAAGATGGGTATTGATCTCAGTCAGTTTCAGTTCTGATTGAGTATCATGGGAACAAACAAAATTCCTGTAACCCTGAGGCAGATAGATATAGTACAGATCTATGTAATGTATTTCATAGGAGTAGGTACTAGTAAGTTATATAACATAGTTATGTTGTCATTCTCATTATTTGGTTTCAATCATCTGCTCATCTACTTATTCATGTCTCATTTCATCCAAAAACAAGAGGCTTCAAAGAGGTTAATTGGTATATACACAGCTTTGTGTTGGATAGTGTGATATGTTAGTACGGGATTATTACTCCACCCAGTTACAGTTTACCTGTGATCCCTGAAGACAGAGTATTTAATGCTGGGGCTCACGGATGTATTCAAGTCAAGGACCTGAAAGGCAGAAACTTTTTACATTTGTCCCTGCATATAAAATGAACACTATCCTTGGGTGGGAGCTAAGGTTTTCTATCCATGGTAATGCTGTGGGTAACGTTGGTACTGATGTTCATGGTAGTTTCAAAGAGGCGGTGGAGGGTTTGTTGTGACCGATGACGTCAATCGCCCGTCGAGTGGAAAGCTGCGTCAAATTGATAAGAATAAAGCGGAAACAGGTAGGTTTTGGTTTCAAAATAAAAGCATTGGAAACGCCCCCCCCCCCCCCCCCCACGCCCCAGTCTTACTGAGAAAGTCATGATTAATAATAAAGGGATCCACGTATTATTTCTCAATAATCTCAATAACTATTTTCTTTAATATTTTATCTGATTTAAATAGCCTCTTTTTCTAACCCCCTAACCTGTCTCTGTGCTTCTGTATTGTAATGATTATTTGTCTGTGATAAACACAGTACCTTTGTTTTGTCTGAGCCATTTTTGTAACTAAAACAAATACTCGATTGAGGTTTATTTTTGACTAATCAATTCATCTTCAAATCGTTTATGGTTTAAACTCTCATATACGCAAACGTATGATTTGTATTATACTATAAGACTATACTGTGTTTTTTTTTTAACCTCTTAAACCTAATATACATTTCTATGGTATAATATTTTCTGGATTAAAATGAAACAGTTATTGCATTTGGCTTTGTTTTGCAGCAGGTCCCCAATATGGACTTTATTTTAAAAAGCTGGCGTCCAGGAAGCGTTGACACTGTCACTGCAGCTTGACAGGAGTGCGAGCAGCCGAGGGAGAAGCAGCTGTTCATTGTGGCGAGGATTGAGTTTACAGTTTGTGCTGTTATATAATTTAGTTTTTCGCTGGTGTGTCTTGACGTGTCTTGTTTCTCCTGTTGTCGATTACGAGCCGTTCAAACCCGGAATGGCCGAGCCGAGCGCCAGATATCAGCAGGTACGACAACCACGTCCGTTAGTAAAAAAAAAAAAACAGCCAACGCGTTAAAGATTTAACATCACGCTTTAATCGTGGTGTGAAGCTGATTAAAGAGCAAGCTTTATGTTGGTTTCACCTTCCTAAATCCTTTCCATGGACGCTGAGTGTGGATGTTGGTCAGTTTTGTTGCCGTGAACGTCGTTATTTTCGTTGGCAGGTGTTAGCATGCTAGCGGCGCTGACGCTAACGTTTCTGTGCTAGCTAGCTAGCTAGTTTCGTTTTTCAACTATTAGATTGTAAATATTTCGTGTAGGTGTATGTCCTATTTTCTGATTGTTGGTGAGTATTTAGCAGGTGTTGAAATGAGTCAGGTTAGCTTGCCAGTAAAGTCACTCAGTCTCACCCTTTGTCGGCCCTTTGTGCTTGTGAATGTCAGTGTCCGTTACTTAAAGTAAAAGTAAAAGAAATAATAATTCAGTGTAATAATGCATTGAAATGACTTAAATCCAAGTCTTTACAGAATTAACTGAGAGTATCAAGAGTGAAAGTGATGTAGAATGGCCCCTTCGATGTGGTTGACCTTATTATTGTTTATATTACTGTATTAATGTTACTGGTTCATTAATGTGTAAATGGCATTAATCTGTTGTGACTAAATCTGTTTCAGCAAGCTATTTTTAATTGAGATGACACAGTCTGAAAACTAACTGTATCTTGAAAGAAGAAGTATGAAGCATGTTGCTGCACAAGTACAATTAGGGGAAATGAAATCTAACCTAATTTCAGAAAAGAGTCTCAGTATAACATAACATCAGATGGAAATACTCAAGTAAAACACAAGTACCTCGAAATTGTACTTATGTCCAATATGTGAATAAATTACTTTCCCCTGCTTCTAAATGCTAATGTTTGGATGGCAGTATTGAGTGTGATACCTCATTATCTAGCTTAACTGGCAAATCTACCAGCTGACCTGCTTATGGATATATTATAATAAGTCTGCTCATGTGGGTGATTGCAGTAATAATTAATGTCCAGAGGCATTAGAGACGGCTGTGGTAGGAAGCGAGTTAAGTTCTCTTGGTGACTAGAATTATGCCTTGAAGTGTTGGCAGTGATTGTCCTAGGACAGAAGGCTGTATTTTTTATTTTTTTAATATCTGTATTTAGGGGTATGTCTGATACTACTCTTGCATCACTCCAAGTTCTTCACTGTATTTGCTGTACTCTGACTATGTACTCTCTAAAAAAAAAAAACTGTTTAGCAGCACATAAAAACACAGTCAAACTTTCTGGTGAAGAGGTTCTGGGGAATCTTTTAAGCCTAAAATGGCTTCAGGAGAGGAATCTACAAATGGTTAACAGATGCATTATCCTAGGGAATGAATCTTTTTGAATTTATTTTTTCCTGGAAGGTATTATTTTATTTAATGCTTTTAAAAGAGGAAGAAGAAACTTGAGTTGCCTTTATACACAGTTGTTATTTCCGAGAGGAATTTCCTTTATTTTATCCATGTACAGTATGTTGAAACATGTCTGTAGACAAATTTAATATTTTTTGCATGTTTGGGTGATCTGACTGACTAAAAGACTCATTAGGTTATTCTGGCAAGTAACTGTAGTTGATTAACTGGAATTAATAACTTGAGAGTGTATCAGTTGCCAGTCACCACTGTCCCTGTTTCCCACTAATGTGATTCTATGACTTTACCAATGGATATCAGTTCCTTTTTAGGAAATCAACAGGAAACTATAGGACTTGTAAAATAAAGTAAACCACTCAAAAACGAAAACAAAGTTGTTGTTAACCTCTAATTTATACCTCTGTAAATCTATTGCTGCATATGTACTACTTGGTATAGAGTACCCCCTCCTAGGAACTGACAGTGGTGTTAAGCTGGGGAGCTGAATCAGGAATAAAGAATAGCTGAGTCTGGCCTGTTCTGTGTAACCAACGAAACAGTAACTAGGGTTTTTATAATGGGTTTGGTTTGCTAATGTGTTTCCTGCTTTTATCGAGAGAGAGAAACACATTGTGGTCAGTGCTCATATCTGCTTTTTAATGTTCTATATGTAATATGTGCGTATAAAACATTCTTTTGATGTGGGCCCGGTTTCCCTTCCTCTTCTCTAATCAGTTGATGCTTCATGTGCAAGTTCCTTTAGGGTGCTGCGATAATCATTTAACTCTAGACAGACTGTGTGAAGCTTCTTTATCTAAAAGACTCTATTTCAAATGGAAACCAGCCAGAACTGACGCACATGCTAGTAGCCTTTAATAAATCAGGAAGTGTTTTATTTTTAACTCCCACAGCTGCCCAATGAGGAGGACCCAGAGGAGAGTCCACAGGTAGCAGCCGATGCTCCACCCCCGTACAGCAGCATCGCAGTTGACAATGCTGGTAAGACCATGACTCATCCAGATGTTTCTCTGGTTGTGAGATCATAGACAATGGTGGCACACTGGAGAGTCGTATTTGTGTCTGATTGCATAGGGAAAACCTGAGGGAATGGGATTACTTTAACAGTAGTGTACAGTTTGCAGCTCCAAACAGATAAATAATGGCTTTGTTAATGTGCACCCTGTGTGGATGACTTGGACCTCATAATTGTTTTGATTACTCTGATCCCTTATTAAAGACAATAAAATTGATGAAATACCAGACACAGAATTCAATCTCTCAAGAAGATCTAATTGCTTTGATAAGGCATTTTAGTATGGTAGTTATAGATGTGTTTCTCAATTTAATGATTAGTTGATGATTAGTTGGTTTTGATAATCAAATTTGATCATTTTGAAACCATAAACCTTTCTCTGGTTCCAGCTTCTCAAAAGTGAGAATTCATTGCTCTTCTTCGTCATATACAAGAGTAAACCGAATATCTTCAGGTTATGGACTCTAGGTTCGACAAAGGAAACCATGTGAAGATGTCATCTTAGACTCTGGGAAATTGCAACAGCCGTTTTTCACTTTTTTCTGACATTATATAGACAAAATGATTAATTGGAAAAAAAATAATTGATAACAAAAAAAATTGTTAGTTAGATAAACACTTTGGGGGCAGTCAAACATTTTGTCAGTGAGCAAAATCAATAGAGTTTTGTCCACCTTTATTGTAATCTTTCGTTTGTTGTCAGTAGTTGATCAGTAGTAAATTCTGGTTCATAATACTACAGTTCTCCACCCAGTACCCACTTCCAGCACTTTCATTGACACATACAGTAAGCCTTTGAAACTCCTCAAAGGTTTACTGTATGTGAATACATGAGAACACATGTTTAAGAGTGGCTTTAGTTTTGTCATTAAAAATACACTTAGTGGGCACTTTCGGTACAATCAATCAATTTGAAATAAGACTTTCTATTAATAAGCCTTCTGTCTTTGTAACGGTGCTGTTTCTTCTTCAGCCTATTTTGACTACAAGGAAGACGGTGTTTTCCCCAAGCCTCCATCGTACAACGTGGCAACGACGCTACCTTCCTATGATGAAGCAGAAAGAACCAAAGCTGAGACTACTGTTCCCCTGGTAACCGGAAGAGTGAGTGTCTCGCTTTTTTTTCCTTTTTGCCTGTGGTAATATTCAATGTACATACATACACACACAGATGCTTGTGCTCAAATACTTTTGTTGTCTGCAAGGCAGGAAGTGCTTAGCACTCAACCACAGCAAGTTTGTCTCGTCTTGTCTTAGGTGTGTACTTCACTTATCTGATTGTGTCTCTTTGTTTTTCCTGCATCAACTGCTGCTGTTTTGAACAACTGCAGATTCTCAAAAATTGAGATACCATTTATTATCACTATGGCTGAACAGTTAATCAAAATATTATTGGAATTGCAATATCCAAATCGCAGGAGCTGCAATTCTTTGATGAAGTTAAACTGTGACATAACATACCATGAATGAAGTATTGTGGTTCTGCAGAAATACCCCCACCCACAAATGATGTTCTCAAGAAGTAAGGGAACATGCTTGTTTGATACAAGCCCCAACAAAACTCACATCATCATCATTTGTATATTTTTTTTCAGTGAAAATGAAATTCAGAAATGTTCATTCCAACTGAAATCATGACATAAAATGGGGTTTTCCATCATGCTTTGACTAGGATGAGTGTGGAAAAGATATTAAATTCCATTCTGTGTGATTTGAAAATCCATACCGAACATGTTTTGGACGGATATTGAACCTGTGATGTAGATTAAGTTAGCCACATAAGCTAATGTTTCCAGCAGTACTCTGTTTTGTTTGGCTAGTTGGTTTTACTGCTAGCTTAAGCTGTGCCACCACATCACATCAGTCAGTTTCTGTATGGAGATGGAGGTATGGAGACATGCCACTAAAACCTGTTATGAAATGCAGCTGTGGGTGTGTGTGTTTAAGTTTCCCATGGCTGCCACTTCATGTTACTAAAGCTACTACTAAAGGCTTCTTTAGTGATATCTTCTATTAAAAATGACATCTGTTAATTATATTATTAATTTCGTGTTTGAAATTAGAAGCTTTAATTTCGTTAATGACACCTTTGCTCAGGGAAACATGTTTTTTTATTAACATTTATGTTTGAGAACTCCTTTGTGTGCAGTAACTGATTAGTCTTCCTTTTATTGACTAAAGGCTAAGTGCACCTCATCTTGTACAGTGTGCCAATAACCTCTAACCTCCCACGTGCAGGCTTGTAAGAAGCATCTCGTACACAAAAGCCATCTCTGTGTCACCCCATCTGTGTCAGCAGCAGCTGATATTCATGCATACTTGGCAGTAGACTTGTCCTGAAAACTGATGTTTCTGTTCAAGTTGATAGTAAAACAAAAACATCTTATCCACTGAAAAATCACAAACTAATCTCCGACCTCTAGTGGTCACTGTGATTGCATTGTGCCATACTGCACGTTGTTTGATTGCTGCTGTTGTCTTTCTCTGCCACACACTGCCTTGCGCTCAGCAGCAGCCTCAGCACAGGGAGCGCCTGGAGAGTTTTGACGATGTAATTCGCAGTTCACTGGAGGTAACTGTCAGGAGTGGGAGGAGGGTGTATGAGGAGAGGATGTGTATTTGGTCCTGGTTCAGTGTGAAAAATCACAGATGTGCCTACAGTGTTCATGTATTCAGTGCCCCACCTTTCTTGTATGTTTGTGTATTTAGAGTACTAGCTAGTGCATAGTTGATAGTTAAACGAGATGGACTCGTTCTCCTGATTTCCTGCATTGTGTTTGACTCCAGACCTTTGGGTAAGATGACGTGGATAATCATTTAATGGACGTGCTGTGTTGTGATGTTCCCATTGGTCTGTTGGTTGATTGTGTTGTATTTACCGCCAGTTGTCAGCTTGGTTTCCATTAGCAGGTGCTTCCCCGTGCTTAATCACAATCACTTTGGTTTCAGTCACTGCATTGTATCAGTACAAGTTTAAATACACCGCTGTGAATTGGTTAAAATAAGCCAAGCTTTATCAAATAAATTGATCTGATTGATTTAGTTTCAAATAAATAAAGTAAAGCCCTGGAAAGCTCTGCAACGTCCTGGCTGTGCAGTGGATAGACTGTTTTAGTGCTTAAATAGCTCACGTTGTTCTCCTTTTGTTTTGCTCTTCTGTTGTTTATTCCATCATAGGATGAAGACTTTGTGACCAGAGATGACTTTGAAGATGCTGATCAGCTGAGGATAGGAAATGATGGCATCTTTATGCTCACTTTCTTCAGTTAGTTACCCAATCTACTCCTCTCTGTTTTTCTATTTCGCTTCTTAGACTTTGTTTTTTTCTTTACCTAGATATGTGCAGAAATTATGTCTTCTCTTATTTGGGCTACAAATGAGTAAAATTATATTTCCTGCCTTTCTTTTTTTTCTGATGGCATGTCCAACACACTTTTTCTTCCAGTGGCATTCCTCTTCAACTGGATTGGTTTCTTCCTGTCTTTCTGTCTGACCACCTCTGCAGCTGGCCGCTATGGGGCCATCTCAGGCTTTGGCCTCTCGCTCATCAAATGGATCCTCATAGTCCGGGTATGAACACACACACACACACACACAAACAAACACATAAAATGTGGTTATATCTACACACAAACAACTCAAAAGCCCAAAACACCACTCTGGTATTTTAATGTTGTTTCTGTAGTGGTTGGCTTGATGGCACTTTGCTATTTCCTCAAAGATTTCTTGAGAACTCTGCTGCTTTCTCCATTCTCTTTTAAAATGCAGGACTCATTTGAGTGAAACCAGTGCAGGCCATATTTATTCTAACCAGTCATTTCTGTCATCCTGTCGGCTTTCTAGTTCTCCACATACTTCCCTGGTTACTTTGATGGACAGTACTGGCTGTGGTGGGTGTTTCTGGTGTTGGGTAAGTAGCCAGCCTCTGCATTTAAATGAATCAAATAGGGAATCAAAAGGTTTTGTTTTGCTTGTGACACATTTCTGCTCTCTGAAGCATCATTGTGACATATATTTTAGAATAGTTACAGCAGGATAGCTAACCTTGATTATCCCATTATTCATGGGTTAAAAGGTTAATGTTTGACTTAATTACAGTGTAAAAATTACATTTCTCCAACCCTTGACAACAGCACATAGGCCCTGTTCAGACCAAACCAAAACTGTGCCAAAAAGGAAGAAACATAAGCAGAAACATAAATGCTAATGTTGCTGTATATTTAAAGAAATTATAATTAGTCAACTGTTTGCTTAACTAGGATTTTACCAGTTTTTAATTATTTAATTTCTTAGAAGCTTTCACTAACTGAAATGCACCATGGGAATCATAGCTGATTTATTTTCTGTATTAACTACTTATTTTTATCCACATTGTCCACAGACTTAATACCTTTTCTTTTTTTTTCCAGACATTTTATAACGCAGTTGTTCATCTTTTGTAATGATGATTCACGTGGGTGAAACTGCTCCACTTACAAATCAACCAGCTCCCAAAATGACTATTCCTACTTTGCAACTCTTAAAAGTAATTTTGTCCCACTGGTCTTCACTGACAGTCTTTGCTAACTGCAGGTGTTTTTTTTATATCTCTGTAAAGTGTGTCCTAGTTACCACTCATTCATTCATATGTTGCCAAACCAGTTCACTGAGTTATGTTTTAGCTGTTCACATCAACCAGATGTAGCTCTGCTTACCCTGTAATTAAGTGTGAGCAGTTCAAACACCTGCATGTATTAGTGGGTTCTTTAATCTTGGGCTTCTTTGCAGTTATATCTTTTTGGTTTTTGTTATTTGTTTTTTTTTTTTTTTTTTTTATCAGGGTTTATATCAGTTGTGGTCATAGTTGTCTTATTGGTACTGTCAGTCTCATGGTCCCATTTTTTCCTCTTCAGGCATTTTGCTCTTCCTGCGAGGGTTCATCAACTACGCCAGAATCCGCAAGATGGCTGACACCTTCTCCACCCTACCCCGCACCCGAGTCCTCTTCATCTACTGAGCTGGCAAACCCTCAGTCTCCATCATCTCTTTTTTTCTCTCTTTCATTGAGGCATACTGTCTGGCTTTATTCAATCAAAACAGGGGAAAGGAACATTTTTTTCCTCTGCTTGACATGATTTGGACAATACGACTATTGTCCCCTTTTGGTGTAAAATAGTGAACGCTGAGAAATCTGTAAAACCCTTCAGTTGTTAGTAGTGAACTGTCAAGTGCTATTTGCAATTATGAAGTGTGTGATGTATAAATTAATGCCTTATTTACTGTTTTACTATCTGTTGGTAGCAGCAGCATGCACTGTCCTCCTGTTTAGCCACCAGGGGGCAGGCTTGTTTGTATTAATTTTTCCACCGGTCTTGATACTGATGAGGTCATTTGTCTAGAAATCGGTGGTTCTCAGCCCAGGGCCCAGTGGGCAATTTAGGGGTTATGGGTTGATTTACACAATGTGAAATAATATATTCAAGTATCAATTTAATTTTTTTAACCTTCTGACCAACACTTTTTGTGGCTTGTGAAATAGTATATAATGCAGGTAATTCAAGGCTGAAAAGGGAAAATCATTAGCTTTTTATGGGTTCAGGGGCTAAAAAGGTTGAGGACCAGTTGTGTAGAAGATCAGGGGCCAGGTTTCCTTCAAAGCATCTTTTCCTTGTGTATTTAAGATTTGTCTATGCAGTCACTGTAATCAGGAATGTTCTTTCCTTATTTACCATACATGTATTTCAGCAGGGTTAAAGGTCCAGTGATGCCCAGAGTAGCCAGGAGCGGAGTTTCTGGGACAGGCTGAGGGTCACTGCCTTGCTCAAGGGCACAGTGACAGGGATGAAACAAGCTGATAGTCTGTCACTGGATTCACATGTGCAATCAGACGGTTTTGGTCAAATAAAAGATTCCAACGCCCTATCTTAGTCACTGGCACCCCACTAGTTTCCAGTGAGGAAATGGAGTGATTGTGTCGCCAGATGTGATTTGGAAACCCTGCCCTGTGAAGAACAAGGAATATATTAATTCAGAGCAGAGAGTTTTATTTTCTTTGACATACCAACGAAGAATCATTGTTTTTGTTTTCCCTCATTCTAGTGTAGGTGGAATGATTATTTTTATTGCAAAAAATTAAAGTATCTGGCTTGGAAAGTGTTTGGAATTAAATTGTAAGAGAACATTTTGATGCTGAGCTATTTATCAAAAAGTAGTACGGTTTCTGTAACGGTATCACCTGACATAACCATTTTTAGTTATGCTTGTTATTCAGGTGGGGTACCACTTACTCCCTCTACCATATAGACTGATAGCTGAACATTTATGAAACTTACAAACATTTCAGTCCAGTTGTTCCAGAGTGGTTTAACTTCCAAAATGCCTTAATAGGTGAGTTGTATCACGAGGTTTGAGAAGCATTTTTCCATCAGAGGATGATAAATTGTTTTAGACGTGATTACGTTTAATTTGAAATCAGCCCGATGATCTTACTGGACTGGGATAAAAATGTAAATATATAACCTACCATGTTTAATATTTTAGAGTGTGGCTGCTGTGTGGAGGCTTTTGAAAGGTTGAAGTCATGCAGAGAGAGAGGAAGCCTCGCTGACCGTGATGTTCAGTTACTCACCTGAGACAGGCTGTTAGCTGTGCAATTTTTTTTAACATGCGTGAGACGTGTGTGACTGTGTGTGTGCGCAAGAATCAAGATGATTTACTGGTAGTGGCTAATTATACATGTCAGCAGTGTTTTTCCTTCCTTCCTTGCAGTTGGGACAGGAAGTGAAGGTCACCACACCTGGAAGACATGTCACAGCAACTGAAATGGTCTTTGGTTTCACTGGACACTTTTACTGTCACATCGTCTCGCAGGCCTCCCCACCTGATTGTAGCTGGATATTGGCCTCTAGTGGTGCTCAGATGACATGACATTGGCTCCATTAAGTTAATCTTTCACAGGTCACCAGGGTAAAATGTCACTCTCAATTCACTTAAAATGATTATTTTACAGCTTATGGATACAAACTGTTCCCAAGAGCAGAACAGAGAAGTCGAGCAAACCAGATTTTCATGCAGTTAAAGTCTAAAGGCTTGCTTAGCCTTCTGGCATGTACTGTGGAATTATACAGGGAATATTAATTGAAACACTCCTGTCATGAAGTCCATACTTTTTTTAAAAAAATGAAGGGTTTTAAAATATTAGAGAACAAATGGAAATGGAAAAGCTGCTGTTCAAGGTTGCTTTTAGTAAATGTTTCTCTTCCTTATGAACTGTAGATTTTGCCTTTAAGTCTGTGCTGCTTCACGACTGGAATGTCTTAAAAATCGGATTTCCTGAAGTCATTTCTTCTGCAGTGTGCCCTTTGGAAAAATAGAAACAGCTGTCGGTCAGAAATTACAGAGGTTCAGTAGCTCTGGGCAGAAAATGTGAACTTTTAACTGTCTGAGCTTGAAACTCATTATTTTAATATTCTTAAGTAGGTTTTTGTTTATTTCTCATATTTTACACAGCACAAATAGCCCATAAAGGTAGGAGGAAGAGAAACACAAGTAAGGCAAAGGTCATATTTCAGACCGTCAGCAACAGTCCACTGAAACACCACGTCACCATATGACCTTGGATAAACAAACTTGATTTTGTCAGGTGCAGACGAATTTAACCGATGACACTCTGTCAGCTGTAAATTCTGGCAAAGCACACAAACAACAAAATTCCTTATCGTCCAAATCTAACACAAATTCAGCCTCAGACCGCTCGAATCCCTCTGTAACGTCATCCCTCCTCTGCTACAGCAGGGTCACCCAGTGCAGGTGTTCTTGTTATCCAGATGTCATTCATAAAACAGCCCCATTGTGCCAAAAACTGTCTGTGTCTTGTCAGCTGCCCCCGATTTACTGAGATGGAAGTATTTCTTGGAGTAATTGATGGGAATTATGTGTGCTTGCCAAGTGCCTGCACTGCTTGCATGTTTTAACTATCAAAAGATAAGAGAGGACTTTTTGATTTACAGAGAGCCTGGAAGTGAGCCATTTTTCCAAAAAGACAAACTTTACTTTTCTGGCTTCTGTTAGGCAAACTTGTGTGAAACGACAAAGTGGTTTTTAAAATAGTTGATAAAATCATACAATACGTTTAGGGCAAAAAGCCTGTTGTTTGAAACTAAGATTTTCAAAGTGTTTTTCCAGTTAAACATAACTCAAGTTTGCTAAATGCTAAGCTGCAGTGAGCCAGCATGGACAATACCAAGACACTAAAACTGAAGCAGCTAATTGGCGAATTTAAAATGCACATAATCAGCCGCATTTATATTAAAACTTGTTATTCAGACTTAAAGGAATAGTCTCCAACATTCACTTTTTTGTCAGCAGTTCAATGCACTGATCAATACCACCCTTGTGTCTGTATGCTAAATATGAAGCGACTGGCACACGCTGGTTAGCTTAGCTCAAGAACCTGAAGCAGCTAGCCTGGCTATTTATAGATATATTGAACTTTTATTTCTATACCTTTTTTTTTTTTTTTTTTGTACGAATTAAAGAAACAAGATATAATGCATTAATTAGTGAGCTTTAAAGGCAGCAGAAATTGCATTTTGTTTGGACAGTGAGGCTAACTGTTTCCCCTGTTCCTGTAACCCAGATAACCCATGTGCTGGCTTCACCAACATATTCTTAACACAGATGTGAGTGTGGCATCTACTCCTTTAATTAAGGATGTGGTGATGATATATGACAGAGCTGTTTTGTATGATGGCCACTTTCTCTTTTTTTTTTTTTTTTTTTAACAATTACACCTCCCTCATTAACTGCTACTGAGCTCTGGGGCAACTTTCTATTTGAATTGCTCAAATAAAATTGCCCAACAGGCAGTAAAAGACTGAAGTGTGATGCTGAACTCACAGCGTTTCTTCTGGACTGGTAAGTAAACAGCTGTTAATGCTAACGTTGGCTAAGTACCCATAGCAAAACTTAGAAATAGCTCCTGTAAATCTCACCCACAAATGGAAAACAGGGGATACGTTAAATTAGAGACACCAATTTGCATTTTAAAATCAATGAATACTAATAACATTTGTGTATACTGCACTAAAATCATGGTGGATTGGCAGACCATGAGGTGCCACTGCATTTCGCATATGTACCCCACCTCTGGATCAGGTGTTTCCACCTGTCAGGATTGCTTTACCTCACAAATCAGGTACAGTGACTTAATTAAGGGAAATTGATTCACAGTAGGCACAAAAAAAGAACATAAAGTAGACAGTACAGTAATAAACAGGACACAGTAGTATTCAGCATCAGCTTTTAAGAGTTTCAGAGAGCACTGTTCAGTGCAAATGGAGAAAAGTTTTCAGAGTCGGATGGAAGAGCGAGTGAAAGGCAGATAGAAAAATCACTTGTAAAGTGTTTATCCTCCTCTGTGAGACAAAGATAAATGAATCCTTTGACTTTCAAAAGATCCATTCTGTTAACAGGAAGGGGTTTCTGGGAAATGTGGTCTTAAGTCTGGGATAAACTAAAACAGAAAACACAAATAATGCGATTTGGAGAATCATCTCCACTGAAGTGTAATCTGTACAGAAATTATACCAAGATACCAAAATTGATTCCGACTGTGATGTATTGATGTGCAGAGATGAGCATCCTTATGTAAAGAAACATCAAGGCTGCAACAGACACACTGCTGCCTACTTTTCACATTTTGACAATATCCTGCAGGAGAATTCCCATCATCTTAGACGAACTGCATTCAGTCGGAGCCTCCCGCTGTCAGTCTGAGTTTCAGATGGGAGGTTCCCCAGGATGTGGGGAGGATGTGGGTTGCATCCAAATGATATGTACTTCTTTTGTGTGTTTGTGTGTGTGTGTGTGATTGGGCAGAGGGAGGGGTGTTATCATTGATGTGTGAGTCATCCTGACCCTCCCCTCCTCTCCCTGCACTTCATGTGGTGTGTGTGTGTATGTGTGTGTGTGTGTGCGTGCGCATGCATCCTGTAGGCGATGTGTGTTTATGTTGTGTTGAGGTCTACATGCTTCTAATACCGTAAAACTGGCTGTGTGTGCATGCATGATGTGTTTTTATATGTTTGTGTGTCATGGTGTATGGTGTGAGCATCCCTGTGTATTGTGTGTATTGTGTGTGTGTGTGTGTGTGTGTGTGTGTGTGTGTGTGTGTGTGTGTGTGTGTGTGTGTGTGTGTGTGAGGCTGTTAAAGCAGTGGTGAGTCATCCACAGGCCAGCGTTGCCTGTTACCATGGGTCACACGCAGCAGGTACCCCACCTCCCCATGTACTCCTTTTTTTTTCTCTTTCTCTTCCTTATCCTCTTCCTCCTCTTCCTCCTCCTCTCCTTTTTCCTCTCTGACTCACAGATGACTCCCCCACCACCACCAATGACATCACCACCCCCCTCCCTAACACTTTGTTGTGGTGAATCATACTGTACATTGAGATTTTCTCCGCTCCTGCCTTCAGCCAACCAGCAGGGCACACCTGAATGTCAGCCGTTCATTCGTAAAATCAGGCTCAAGTCGCTGAATCATTTGTCTCTGATGACTGTGACCGTTAGGTAGGTAAGTTACCTTAGTGATGTCATCCGTTATAACATACATCCAGTGATATAATTAAAGACATTAGACACACTCAGATAGATCCTCTGATTACGTTTAGAGGAAGATGATGTATTTCAGCCTTCTGTGCAGACACAGTTACCCTCTGTACCGCCTGGAAAACCACTGTTCGTATTTAAAAAGGTCTTTTGTGCATTTTTCATACTATGATAAATAATCCATTTTTTAGTAGGATTCCTCAGTTTCTGAGGAATTTTGCATTTTCACATCTATATCAGAATCACACCAGGTCATACTGTACAATTATTATTAGTCTGTGTTGTACAGTTAATTATAAGATTAGCTGTTTTGTTATTGGAAGTCTATAAACTCAGAAGCATCTGAGGGAAGAGCATCTGAAAGTTATAACATGTCCAAAGACGCACGACCAGTTTAAAGGTACCCTGTGAAGTTTTTGACCCCTTGTGGTGCTATGGAGCGTTTCCAAGCTGCCAGTTTCACACTGTTCAGCCAAGTGACAGGTGGATGGTTGACAAAGGCAAAGAAGAAAATAAGCTAGCACTTGTAAACAAAATGTAAACATTGCATGTTTTAATATATGTAATTAATGAGGAAGGAAGCACATTCAACATTTTTGCCAAAGACGCAATTTATTTTATTGAGAAATACTGAACATAAACATGACAAAACTAGAAACTATCCCTTTGAGAAAGAATCAGGATATGTATTTATCCTGGATAACTTCTTCTGATATGATTTCTGTTGAGTGGTTAAATATTTCTTCATTAGTATTTTGTACTTAACATGCCTGATATTTTAGTTATATTTCTTAATTTAGTATTGTGATATAATTTTAACTCTCTGAGACATTTTTGATGGCTGCTGGGGCTCTATTTCCCTGTCACCATTACAGTAAATGTATCATAGCCAGATTCCGCACCTTTCAAATAAATGGTTTACTGTCCTTTCAGTGTGTTTCTGGTAATCATCCATCGGTAGTACTGTAATGTCATCACATCTCTGCTTCTATTTTTCACACTGGGTGGCATTATATAGTCTATGATATGAAAAGTGACCCTTGTGTCTCACTTTACTGCTTACTTCCGTAGACTGCTGACGAGATAGGTTCTCCAGACATTACTCAATGTCATAAAACACAAATCCGTCGTGTTGTCTGTGTTATTACCTGGAAGAGTGTCTGTGAATGCCAGTGGTTAATGACATGCCGCTGTATCAGACCCAGAGAGACGGGTTTATCCATGACTTCATCCTGTAGTGACGTCAGAGACGAGAGTGTGAAGTCACCTGGCTTTATTTGTCTTTACACTATTTACCGGCTCTGCATGTTGTTTGAAACTGTTAGAAGCTGTGATGATAATCTTCCTACTGCTCCTGATCCACAGTCATGTATTCTAGTGTGAATGACTTTGTATGTGAATGTAATGTACTATATGCATTTTATTATATTATATCATCTATAGCTATGTTATCATCTGAATTTAATGGAACTTTGCTCAAATAAGCAGGAAAAAAAATGGAAATAACTTGCATTTTCATCCACTGCAATTATGTAAATATTAGGAGTTTGTTCATTGAGATAAGCAGCTGAAGGTGCTAATTCTCTTGTTGGGTGCCATTAAACCACTGCAGAGGAAGAGAGTGCAATGACATGACACAGTTCCAGTCAAACAATTATGTTTGTTTCATGTATTAATTTGAGGACAATTGTAGCCTCCTCATCGCTGCACACAGATCTGATGTTTGCATCTGCCGCTCCACTCCACTGGCAAGACAGTGGAGCTTTAGCGGACGTTTGAATTACATGCTTCATGTATGTCATGATTTATTCCGATTCTTTCCACTGCACTTTGTCACATTTTGGCAAATTGTAAATGCGCGTAAATACAGGTGGATGGGAGCCCACCTTATAGTCAAAGGAATTCCTATTCATTTTCTATTCTATTCAGTTTTAGATGGTGCATTGTCCGTTTTTACCATATCTTGGGACACCTCAGACATACTTCCTGTCAACAGGCTAATTACTGTTACAAATCAGTGCTTTTGGCAGTCTTGCTAATATTTGACTGCATATGCTGTCACCATGGCAACAATAAACCTTGCACAACATTGAAGTATTGGGAGGCACTAACTCACCTTTGAGCCAAAGATACTCACCGCATATGGCAAGATTTTTAGTTTTTCTCATGTGCTTTCTTTGATAAAGAGTGATAATATAAGTGCTCATAATTTACCTCTACTGCAGTACTTGTTTTGTACTGTATTATTGTATTACCTCTATAGAAATGTATAATATTCTACTGGTACAACATCATCTCTCTTGGCTTACATGGCTTTTTGTGAATGGAGACTTGCTGTGCTATGACGAGAAGGTGGATGAATGGGCGGGAGCGACGGACGGATGAATGGGAGAAACGGAGGGACGCGAGTGGCGAGGGAGGGAGCGATGGAGGCTACGTCACATTACGTTTCCGCAGTGCATCAAGGGAACTGGTTTTTCTGTGACTCATACCGTCAGGATGGGGTGGGGGTGGGGGGGGTGATGGAGAGGGGAGGGAGCGAGAAAGAGATAGAGAAGGGCAGAGGGAAGAGGAGGAGGAGGAGGAGACAGAGAAGAAGAGGATGAGGAAGAAAGGGAAAGGGAAAGGAGGGGTCTGGTCTTTTTTTGTCCTACCTTTCCTTTTTTTTTTCTTCTCCATCGCTCCATCCCCCATCAGTGATGTAATACAGGTGACCTATTCATCGCAGGGAGGGAGCCTTCCTCCTCTCCTCTCCTCTTCTCTCCTACCCCCCCACCCCCACCCCAGCTTCCTCTCTCCTTGCTCAGCTGACTGGCTGAATGCTTGAATGAACAGGCCTCTCTCCTTTTATTGCGGTAGGGGGAGGGGATGACACAGGAAGCTATGAGGCAGACGCAGAGCAGGAGAAGAGGAAAGAATGAGTGATAAAGAAGAAAGAGAGGGAGGAGGAGAGAGAGAGATAGAGAGAGAGTGAGTTCCCATGGCATCTGAACGGATACACACTGACTGCTGATCTCATCCTTTACGTGTGAAGCTGTTGCTATTGTCCGTCCGTCCATGTATGAATGTGCAGGCATACGTGCCTATGTGCGTAACGTTTGAATGGATGCAACCTTGTTTCTTTCATTCAGAAATCAATGTGCACATTCTGTGCTTCTGTCTAACTTGGACACTTCCTCTGTGTGTCACCTTTACAGAGACAACGGAAGAATATAGGTAAAAAATATAAGTGTTTAGAGTCTGCACAGTTTCTAGGTGATAATTAGGTCATCATCAACATGTCTCTCATGATTTAACTGTAGCAGAATCAGTGCTCAGTGACTTTAGTAGTATTGTGCCTATTAAAATGTGACTTTTATTAAAGAGGAAGAAGCGTATAGTTGAAAACCTCTGTAAATTGCTTACTTTGTCAGACCTGCATAAATAAGACCTTGCTTTTAGCTTGACTGCTACATATTTTTATCTCTATCCAATGAGTTTTGGTGGCTTTAACATGACAGTGGAATGGACATTTTTTAACCCAAGATCTATGTAAGCTGTAATACACGATGAGGTGCACTGATAACCAACAAGCCAGAGGTGGAGAGCACAGTGATGTAAAGCAGATGTTTCTTGTGCTGAGTATATACTATATACTCCTATATCAGTAAACCTCTGAGTCTGTTATCACACTTATATCACGGCCACTTATTAGATGAAAAAAGAGAAATACTTCAATCATTTTAACAGTATTTAAAAAAAAAATCATTTTAGGAAACGGACAGTAGTCAGTATAAGTGTATCAACATTAAAGCTGCACTCATCAGTATTTCTATAGTGTTCTAAACACTCTTCTAAATATATAATGAGAAATATGGCGCTTGTCGCCTGGTTCTCCAGCTCGCCTCAGCCCTACAGAGCATTTTAGCATCTTTCATCTCATTGTTTGGGTTTTTTACGGCGAGGCATTTTACTGTCTTGCTCAGTCTCACCACTCTTCTCAACCTCATTTCCAGCAGCAGCAGGCAGCTGTTTTCAGCAGAAAAGCTCTCAAAACCCTCTGAAAACAGCTGAAATTAGCAGCTAGCTGTTAAACATGGATGAGTATTGGACTTAAATTTGCCAGGTGGACCAACACACAATGCCAAATGCATGCTAATGTTGCTCCGTGTTTGCTGGGCCTATTAGTGAAAAAAAGCAGCTTGCTAACACGTTAGCATAAGGTTTTAGGTCAATGTTGTATTTACATCTTGCTGTCAATGCCCCAAAGTGAGCTAAAAATCAATAATGCAGAAGGAAATCCCATAATAACGTGTTATTTTCCAAGTTTTAGCCCATCAGGTGCCATCAGGCCTCCCTGACGAAGGCAATATGCTTAGTTTTGAAGGACTTCAGGCTTAGACTGGTCTGCACCTTGCTGTGTGTGTGTTCTGAACAGTACATATGGATGAGGTCACTTTAATTCATGGTTAGGTCTGTTTCACCAGTAAGAGTTGCGCAACACAGAAGTGCAGTTTCTATGGTTACCTGCAGTTTGATATACCTTTTGCAGTGACTCAAACAGTGTTTTAAACTGTTAAGTGAAACTATGCCCGAGGTGTCATTTTCTGTGGCCATTGAAGAAATAATTTTATGTTTATCCAATGAGCTTTTGAAGAGATTTCACTGGATCAGTAGAATTTTCCCAAACCACCTAAAACATGATTTAAAACTGGACTATATGTGATTACATATGTGTTTTTGGTGTTTGCAGTAAACGTTGAAAATCTTATATTCATCTAGAAAAATGTATTTCTTTTTTTCAGTTGCAACCTCGCTATGAAGGTAAGAGTTATAGTAAATGGGTATAAATAGATATGTAACTGATGATACAGCTTAGTATACAACATAAGTACAGTGCTATGTGAAGTATGCATGCGTGCACATATGTATATTATGTCCATACTTGTTAACTTTTTCACATGGACCATATATATGAATGTTAATGCGTGCATGTACTTGTATGTGTGTGTGCACGCTCATTGCCAGTCATCAGACCCTGGTTGTCTCTGCCTCCACCTTGTATGAGTCAGAGCTGCAGTACAGTGTGGGAGGGGCTGGGATTGGATATCCTGCTGGTGGCACGTCCACACGCACACACACATGTATGCGCAGACACTTTTATTATACTTATTGTATTATTATGTATTATTATACTTCTGAGGACGCTTCAAACTGTTAAAAAGAGGACCAGCAAGATAACCCCTATGAGGGTATAACACTCAAACCGGTCCTCACAAAGATAGATGTACAAGAACACACGTGGGCATATGGACATACTGTACACACACACACACACACTCCACATATGCAGAATGCGGAGACAAATGGCAACAGTGACATATATGTCTGCACTTAACACACATAAGCACACATACATACAATGCACAGACGCACACACAAACAGCATGCTGTCACATCCGGCCCTGTGCTCCACAGTGTAGCCTATAATTAGCTGCCTGCAAAGCTGACTGCCTAGAGATGAGATGAGCTAACCAGAGAGAGAAGGAGAGGAAGAAAAGGAGATGAGCTAACCACATGGAGGTAGATGCTGCTCCACCGAGAGAGGAGGTAGAGGAGGATAGAGGAGGAAAAATGTTGGGAGGGGGGGATAAAAGGAAGGTGAAATAACCAGATAGAGGTGAATCTTCATACAGGGAAAGTCACATATGTAAGAGGAGAGATGGAGCACATTCAGAGGAATTTATCCAAAGTGTGTTACAGTACTGTGGGTGAACACACTCCCTGTGTGGGTGGCCCCAGTGGGCATTAAACACTAAACCCTAGCAATGACACACACTCATCCTCAACCCATTCAGCTATACAAGATGACCAAATAAGGGATAGGAGCTGTGTGTATATATGTGTGAAGATGTGTCTTCCACTGCACATACTCAGAGACTGGAGAATTTTTATGAATGAGGCTCAGGCAGCCAGCGCGGCAAAGTATGTCAGAGCACTATAATGAGAGTTGCGATGGACTCTTAAGTAGCACGATTTCATCTGTATAACAAAAGTGGGCTTGAGACTCGGCTGTGAATGAATGAGTCAGGATCGACGTAACCCAGCTTCATTGTCGGGGGGGTGAGGGGGTGGTGGGGAGGGAGGGGGTCTGTGTATGACTCATACTCTCTCCTCTCTCATTGTCACTCCACTGCAGTAGCAGAGGACTTCTGGCCTGCTGTGGGCTCTCCCTCCTTTATCTCCATCTCCCTGTCTACATTTGCTCCACTGCTTCCCCAGTACTGCATTGTCACTTTGTCTCATCCACGTGTCCGTCCTCATATGTCTCTCTTTTTGTTATGATGCAGGCAATGTGGGAGCTTTTTCAGCACCTAAACCCTCTGACCCCAACCCCATCAGTATGAACTCATGCTATGCAGTGAATTGGCCTGGATTATTATTTGCGTAGTTATAAATGTCAGTGGGATTTTAAATGAGTTTTTCTTACCTCTGGATCAGAACCTGGAAGTTCCAGTTTCTCTTCTGCTCTCTTTAGGAAGTGTGTTTAGCTCGCTGTATAGCTGCGCACCTACATGCATAGACACAGACGGTCATGAACTGAAACTTGGGAATGAAATCCAAAAAGTGTCCCGATGCTAAAGCCTCTGTCGGTCACAGACTGGCCAACCTTAGTGTGCAGTGTGCAAAGCTGCCAAGCGTAGCTGTGAGGAAATCATTTCCCTTCTGATTTTCCGCTCTCTTAAATGTGCTGCTCAGTCCAGCAGCTGCCTTCCAAATCTATTATTTTGGCTTTCAATAATAATAATAATAGTGTAGAGTCCGGACTGTTCTTTTACATGTTATCCAAAAAGGCAGACCGACTATGAGGGAAAAGCCAGATGCAGCATAGAGCACGGCATAATGTGAGGAAAGACTGCACGGCTGGAGGCATAACTGTTTCCTCCCTGTAGCTACAATATTGGTTTGATTAGTTTGTTTGCACAACTGTAGTGGAAAACAATAACTCACTAAAGAAGTGAGAAGCTTTCACTAAAAACTCAAGAGATGCATAAAACTCTTTCACCTCGGAAATGACCAAACGTAGGAAGATGAGGAAACCAAATGACTCCAATTAGATACACTGCTGTGACGATTGATTAATAATTATGATGATGATAAATATAGACAAAGATGATGGCCACATGATGTAAAGTAAACCTCGAACAGCCTTTGGGAGAAAGAAAGATGGAAGAGGTGATTGATTTTTTTTTCTCAGTTGGTCCACGTCATAGTGCTGAAAACAGAAAGTCTTGCTTGATGGAGGGTGGAGAGGTCTGTTGAAGTGAGAGGGACATACATTTTACATGATGGAAATACCTCCTGGAAGCTCAGTGGCGGCGGCGGCGGCGGCGGCAGCGGTGGTGGTGGGGGGCTTTACTTGCTCATGCGTGTGAGGTGCGTTCATTATTATTCCATGCCTTCCTCGGCTTGACTAATGGGTGCACTGGGCCCTGTGCTTTCACGCTGGGCTGGAGGAGGCATGGAAATAAGATACAGGGTGTGTGAGTCAGTCACTGGTCATTACAAATTAACAAACAGCTGGTAACCTACACACTGTACCTTTAATTAGGGGAATTTGGAAAGCTCTTTGTTCCCATGTCTTGTCTGATGATCACCATTTCTTATTGTGTATGTTAATCATTAGCTATGAGGAGATTACACCTTAGTATATAATACAGTGTGAGTCTAGAGAGCAATTTTTACAAGTCAAACCCTTCGTTTAACTGCCTCCATAATGTTTTTCACAGCATTGGGCTGGTTTTTAATTTGACCTTTTTTAGTGGCCTCTTTTCCAAAGTTATTTTTCACTTCTCGGCAGAAAAGCAACATTTTAGATTCTACTTTTGAACATGCTCTTTAACTTAACACCTAATACCGTGTACTCATATATAAAATAAACATCTTAAAAGAGCTCAACAGTAAGCCATAATGTCCCCAAACAGTGCTGTACCCTGCCAAAATAGCAAAATGAAACTTCTGGCCTAGTATACACCCTGGTTCCACAGCTCAACTCTGGCCCATATACTTCCACATCTGGGGAAATTCCAGCTGTTATCCTCCGGTGTTGGCGGGAAGATTTTCTGTGTGTGCACCAGAATTGATCCAGATGCAGAAGTAGCATCTGACCATCATGCTGTGTACGGGCCAGTCTTGGGGCATATACTGGGCCAGATGAAACACAAGCATGTGGCCCAAGTATAGGCCAGCTGTATCTTTCTATCTGGGTATGGACTAATATGGTCTGTTATGCCAAATATTCCAACCATGGCTGATGTGTACAGTAATCTCTGTCAGGAATCTTCTCATACTGATGCATCAATGTGGTTTTAAGAAAAGAAATGTGATTTGTGAATAACAATATTTGACAAAGTGTACACAAAGGAACATTTTTGTCTACTTTATCTAAATGCTACTATTCTGTGGTCGTCACTCGAACTGGAGAGGAGAACTTTCTCCCAATAGACTCTGTGTATGGAGGGCATGGCTCCCACATTGCCATCTGTGTTTCACAGGGTTTGTCTGAAAATTCTTCAAAAATCCTACAGACCTTTGGGAACACATCGCCTAACTCTGAAATAACAGACCTCTCAGGCTGATGTTGTGTCATATATCAGACCCCAATGAATCATGATTAGTGCTCCACTTTATAGTTCCCATGAGCAGCTTTCTATCAGACTGTTTTATTATTTTACCTCCCCACTCGTTTTGACACGTTCACTTTCCAGTCCAACAGAGACGATGTGTAAAGATCTCGTTGGAAATGGAGCCTGAACCCACAGAGTTGAGGCTGGTCCTTGTTCTCGTAGATCATCCTGCTACTTGAAAAGTGATATTGTTTAAATTATGACCTAATATGATGGTGGATTTATTGATAAAAATCCTGCAAGAGTTGCCATTATGATTTACCTTCTTAATTTGCGCTGCACACTTCTGTTTCTACTGTTCCCTGGCTGAAAAAAAAGTTGAACAAATAAAACATATCTCTGTGGTTAATGCTGTGCAAAAATCTGGACGTGAAACTCATTTCATGCAGGATATTTTATAGTTTAGTGACTTGTGTTAGATGATTTGCAAGATATTTATGATTTCAACAAATGCAATGTATTTGAGATAATGTAAGGCCGTCTTTTTCTTTTTCAGAGAAATTACATCAAACAAAAAAATGTCTTGAGGAAATATTTAAAATTGAATTTCATGTTTTGATATCAAAGACACGTGTCCCTGTACAGTAATATAATACAATGAAAAAAAGAACTGAAACAGGGCCGGTAAAACTGGATGCGAGATAAAATTACATGCCAGGCTTGTCATTTTTTGCAGTGCAGGAGCACACCCTTTATAATGATTGATTTCAAACCGCAGCTTACATAATGCCTCCTGGGCATTATGTGTTCATGTCTTTGTACCTGTGTCATTTGCACAACAATTCAGTGACTAACTGCCATAAAGCAAGTTGTCCTTTGTCCTAACAAAGATGTGCTGAACACTGCTATGATTATATAATAGTAGCATAGCTGTAGATCAAACGCCTTACCTAGCCTACATTGTGATGTTGTTAAAAAAATTGTAACCTGGAAACATAAGATAAAAACACCACTGAGCTTTAAATTTTCCTAACTTTCGCTAAATAGGTGCCACTTTTATGAGCAGACAGGTCAGCCGCTGACAGATGTGAAGTGCCACAGGAACAGCGAGTCATTGTGAAGCACTGGCCAGAGGAAGAGAGGAAGAGGAGAGGAGAGGTAATGAAGGTGTAATTTGCTAACCATCTGTGAGGTGCCTGGCTGCCCTGGGGGTTTCCTCTTCTCCGGAACTCCCCCTCCGCAGGGGCACAGGTGCTGGAGAGAAGAGGAGGAGGCGGTGAGAGCGACTGGTATAGAGGGAAGGGAGGGGGGAAGTAGGAAACATAAGGGAATTAAAAAAAAAAAAAAAAAAACAGTGAGGGGAGGCAGATGAGGAGGGTGAGGGGGGAGATGAAAAGATGGATGGAGAATCTCTAATCTAAACAACCACATAGGTCATTTTTCCCTCACCTCTGATGTGACCCAGGATATATGCTGGTGAAAAAATGATAAATAATCGCTGCTGACAAATCCTTTTATGGTTTGACAATGCTGTGAGAAAGGTTTGGTTATGTTTAGGTACATGAACAACTGAGGTTTAGGGAAAGATTGTGGCTTAGATTATTAAAATAAGTACTTAAATGACCTTTATTTCATTGTCAGCCTGACCTCCTCACTCCCTTTGTCATTGAATGTAAACATATTTGTTTTGAGAGAATTTGTTGAATTGATGCTGATCTCATGCTACTGTTAGTCATAGTTACAATAAAATGTAACAGTGGGTTGTAATAAGCTACTTCCACAAACCACCTATGGGGCCGTTTTTTGGGGGGGGTTTTTATAGGAGGACAGTCTTGGAAGTAAGGGAGGGAAGGGAGATAGGCATGGAAAACCAACAAAACAGAGGTAACAGGCAGAAGGATGCTGAGATTATTGGGGAAGAAGGCAATACTGTTGGAAAGGAAGGAAAGGGCACCCTTTGGTACTTTATGTCAGTCAATACTGTATAATCTAGATTATAGTGAAGACATCGAAGGAAATGGAAGTACAATGTTTTGTCCCAACAGCCTTCAATTGTTCACTGCTCCCTCTTGTTTATGGCTTTACCATCCTAGAGCCAAGCCATTTTCCCTTCCATCAAAACCTCTTTCTCCATCCTTCACCTCCTACTTTCCGTCCTTAAGCTCTGCTATAACTCACCACCATCACTTCCTCCCTTTCCGCTCCATCCCATCCCACCACAATCATCCCCTCAGATAATTCCTATTCCTTGTTATTCACAAATAAAAAAAGCAGGGGAAAAAATCATTCTATGCTTTTAAAGGTTGTTTTCAGCTCTAAAATATAATACCTTAAAACGACTTTGGCAAAAGTTTCATCACTGTAAATCTGACCTTACTTCACAACCTAAGAGTGATTTAGCTTCCTTACAGATGTTGTGCTCGACACCAAGTATCAAGTCTTTGGGGGAAAGCACAAGCATCAATGGCAACCACAGCTAATACAAAGGAAACAGTGTGATCAGATTGGACATGAAGTGAATTATGCCTCACTTTATGTGCATGAGTTTGACTGTTTTTGCAGCTCATGTTGGGTCACCACAAAAATGCATTGACTCTAGCTGTTAGCTGTAGCATTGTAGACCAGATTGATTTCAAAACTTAGAAGCAAACCCAGTATATATTCTTTTAGCTCTCTCTCTCTTCTTCTGTCTTTTTACATTCATGGGGTGTCATACAAACATTTTCAACATGTACAGATTGCACCTTTATCTCAACATCCATTACCTTGCAAATGTGCATCTGTTTGCATCTGCTACTTTTTTGCCAACTGGAGGCAGAGGAGCAACCTTTAAACATAAGTTTGAAGTTTACATGGCAAATATGTTAGCGAACACTTGTCTATTTACGTACACATCCAGCAGACATTTGCATTTTTTTGAAGTCTGGTGTCTGTCCACCCAATCAATGTAAGTCCAATATTTAGTATCATTTTAGCTCTGTTTTTGTCCCCGACATGTTCCTATTTTTCACTTTGCTCAGTGGCTAGTTACTAACCTTGTCTGTCCTCGGTTTAGTGTTTGGCAGGCAGTGTACTGTCAGTTTATCAGAGCTTATTGCTTGGTACAGCTGAGAGAGAAAGCAAAAACAGTAGAGTTGCGGGCTGTCAAACCAAGGCTACATCCATACTACTGGGTTTTCTTTTTAGAATGCATCTCTTTTGCCATTTCTGCCTGGTGTCCACACTACTCTGGAGTTCTTGAGCCCCGAAAATAGAGCGTTTTATAAATGCCACTTGCCCTGTTTTAATGTGAAAATTCTGGGGTTGTGTTGTAGTCTGTATGGGCAAAAACAGAGACCTTTGAAAAAGATGACGTAGGCACTCACAGTCGCTATCTAACTGGGTCTCATCAGCCTCGACTACCAGTCTTAAATTCAACATGAATAGCAAATTGCAAGCATTACTGACCTTGTTGTCTCTGCTAGCAGCTACTGTTCCGTTAAATTCTGCATTTTAACGCTACAGCTGCCTTTGCTGTTCCTTGTTCATAGTATTGTGACTTATCAACTGTAGAATAGACAATCTGCTTCCTGTATACACCAGCTTGCGCATACCCGGTATGGTTGAATGGAACGAAAATGTAGTATTGTGGACGTAGCCAAAAACAATGAGCCGAAAGGGGCTAAGCATTTCGGTGTGATCATTCTCTCTGGGTTTGTCAGAGCAACCCATACAAGCGACCCCTTTCACCTTAACATGTAATCATTTGACCCTTTGTTAATATAGGAATATTAATTATAATAAATGGATTAGTGCAGCTTTTAACTAAATCCATTCACCTCCATTGTCTTGCGATTGGTGGCAGAAATCTCAGAAACAGACATCACAAACCGTCAGTAGATAAAACCAAAACTATCTGCAAGGCTAGACACCGTTAGACCTGAACAAAACCACATTTCAGGTAAAAAAACAAACAAAAAAACAAAAGACAAAACAAGTCCTACAAAATCATTTCCTTCCTTGCAACTACCCTTGTATCTCTTATCATCCACCCTGCCCTGTAACCCCCATCTGGCCCTGTAAACTCCTCCCTTCCCCTTGAACATGCAGGCTGGTGGAGGTGGTAGTGGTGGCTGGGCTCCTTCCTGCTTTGAAGCGCTCCAGTCAGCCGTGTTGCCTCTGACTGCCTCTCTCTGAGGGGCATATAATGGCTTTAAGACGCCCTGGCTTCCTCCATAATGACTGCTTCCTCTGCTCTTGTCCTGTCCTGGCTGGCTGGATGTGTGGGTGGCTGGCTGGCTGGCCACCTGACAGGCTGACCACCGCTCAGCTCGTATCTGCAGTGTTACTACACTATTGTCTCCCAGAAACTGTTCTTGTTCATTTTAGCTGTATGTCACTGTCTAATCAGTTAAGATTAACACGTTTTAGTGGTCATTGTTGTCGTGAAAATTTAAGTAAGAATGTGATGCAATTTCCAAATGTTTTCCTCCTGCCGCCTTGTTGTTGCTCTGCACTGACGGCCTTTTGTGTCACAAGCTGCTGTGGCAAATGGATGCTTGCTTGCAGATTATTTTAGTAATAAATATGAACTCCCACTGACTGAGTACGTGTCTTACAAATTGACTGGTTAGTTGTCTTGCTGATTAACTGGCCTGATGGATGGTTGCTTTGCTGCCTGGCTCTTTGACTGGCTGATTAAAAGCTGGCTCCTTAAGTAGCTGACTTATTGGCTGTGGAATGCAGCAGGTGGTTCAAAATCTGAATGGGTTTTGCAGTTGGGTGTGTGTATGTGCATAAGTACGTTTGTGTGTATGTGTGCGTGTCTGAGTGCATGTTTTTTCCCATGGTTGAAACTGTTGAGCTTGTCTGCAGGCCCTCAGATTTCTTCTCTAATCTGGCATGTTTCACATTCCCAATTTCCTCTGCTGATGCATGACTCTTCTGCTCTGTGTTCAATCGGAGACTGCAGAGAGAAAAGTACTACAACTGCCTGTCTGTGCAACTGTCTGTCTCTCTCTACTGGAGTTCTTCCTCCCTGCTGATGAATCTTACTTACTTTATTTGTCTATAATGAGGAAACATTTAATGAACACATCTGTCAACTCACAAAATGTTCATAAAGAACATATCTGCAAAGCAAAATGTCATTATTTTTCCAACAGTATCTGCTCTTGTAATTAGATAGATAGATAGATAGATAGATAGATAGATAGATAGGAATGCTTTATTCATCCCCAAGGGTAAATTCAATTGTCTAAATTTAAAATTTTTGAATGATCTAAATTCAACTTATATACTTGGAAGACTTTTAGAGAGAGATGATGGTTTTAGTTAGAAGATGTGTTTACTTTTTTAAAGTTCCTCTCCACTCATGTTTTAGACGATGTAAAATACTCTGCTGTTTCGTTTCACATGCTTTTCCCATATAAGAATTGAAAAAAAGGAAAACTGTGGCTGGAAGCACATCCACGCTTACTTCCTCAGAGAAATACAGGATCAGGCCTTGTGCCCCGCCCACCAGCGTTCCTTGTGCTAGGTTGACAGGTGAAGGAGCGGTTATACCAATTATACATTAATGTGCTAACCTCAACATGAAAAATGTGGCCTGGTGCCTGTACCACAAAGTGAGATTGTCCAAGTGGGTTATCCAGCTGTCTTTGGGCTTAACCATAGTATTACAAAGCTGGCTCACTTTTAACTGTGTTGGATCACCATGGTAAAACATGCTACACGACTAACCAGCTCCACTGCAGGTTAACTTCAGAGGATCTGAACTGTGTCCATAACCTGACCCTGACCACACACCACTGACTGGAAAAACTTAGTCATCATTACCACAAGATGTCAACATGGGCAAAGTTGTTAACAATAAAGTGACAAATAATAAAAGATATTTGCAATGGATATTTTAATAGATCAGTCCAATGGTTTTGCTGCTCCAGGCTTTCTTTGTTCACTCTGGTTTTAAAACAGAGCTTCTAATAAACCAGAGTGCAAAGATTCTTTATTGCTGACAGGGTTCCTGACAGTGTTGAAGCTTTTAAACACTTCCATCACTGCAGCTCAGAATCACAAGGAGAATTTGTGATGATGATTGGAAATAAAGACTAAACCAAAAAGCAAAAAATATAATCACTTTCCACTGTCAGTATAACCAAATTAACCTGCAGGTGTCGCCACCTCATATCACATTAAGTACTTAATTCATTGTTCTGACGATGTTGCTTCTCATTAACATTACCGTCTCTTCATAGCTGGTTAGGTATACCCAAGGTTAACTGGGCCAGTTGATAACTGGCGGTTATCCAGGACGGCCGATGTTTGGCTCCATGAAGCCAGATAACCCCAAGCAAGCCAGACTAAACTGAACTTGCTAACCCTAACCCTGGTACAGGCCTCTGGTTGTGGCACAATGGAAGCTTGAAAACACCCACATAATGCCAAGTGTTCATGTACAACACACACACAGACACACACACATACAGATTCACTTGATCATTAGGTAAACAAAGGACAGCGGAAGCTAGGGAACACTCTATCAGCAGGCTATCTACAGAACTGTTGACTCTATTGTCCCTTATCTGTTACATGAACTCTACACTGTCACATAAACATGCTGTGTGTGTGTGTGTGTCTGTGTGTTGCATACCTGGCTACACCCTCATATAAATATACTGTGTAACTGTAAGTGTGTATGTTAGTTTGAATGTCTTTCACTGCATACGAGTGTGTGACAGTGTATATTTGCATGTGTGTCTGTGTGTGCTGATGAGGTTAAATGAACACTGCAGGACACGTGAATGTGACGTCAACGTTTTCTGGTGTAACAACACTGCAAGATTCAATTTCTGTTTGTACATAGTCATGCCCATTAATTCCTCGTATGAAACGGAGATTCACCTACAGAATATCACATATCGGATGCACATAGTGCACCGAAACTAATTTAAGTGCCACAATCCAGATGGCTGATTGACTGTTCTGTTGTTTAACTAGCAAACTTCTCTTCAAAAAGCCATTTTAAGACATTAACTTGGATTCTGGGAGCTGGTGATGGCTATTTTTCATTATTTAAAAATGTTATTAGCGATTTTTAAATTATTATTAAAATTAATAATAATTATTAAGATTATTGTAGAAAATTAACAATGAGAAGCAAAAGAACTAAAAAAAGAAAATATTCATAATTTGTAGCTTGACTGCCACACTTAACCCATCACTAAGGAATACTATGTAAAACAAGCCACGCTGCTTTCACACAGTAACGTATGATTGCCAAATGAATTATGATACCTTATTATTACTGTTACCAGACTTTGAACTGCAATCCTGATCCATTAAAAATATGCCCGGATCCTGAGGATCAGTTTGGGCTCTAGTTATGTTTTATTTTTCTCCAAAATTGCTTATTTCAGTTGAATATTTTCTGTGATGCTTCACTGTAGAGGTCAAACATGTTGGAAGTAATTCTCTCATAGTTTCTTCCACTTATGCATATCTGTCCATTAAAAATTAAGCTAACAAGCTAACATCATTCACCTACCAGCACTTCTAAAGCTCCCTCACTCCAAAAGCACCACCACATAACCACTAATAGTATGATGATATAATGTATGACTTTGTGAGCCTCATACTGTAGATGTTGGCAGCCAAGTTTTTTAAACTTTGGACAGAGTCATGCTGACTGTTTCCCCCTGTTTGGAGGCTTTATGCTAAGCTAAGCAAACCATCCCTTGGCTTTAGCTTCATATTTAGCACCGAGATTTGAGGGTGGTATCAATCAGTGCTCATCATTTCACAAAGTATTCTTTTAAACCACCTGAAAGCAAGAGAAACTTTCTGTTTTCAGTTTACAAAAACATAGCTGATAGCCTACGTGGCAACATTTGACATATGTAGCTTGACTGGAGAGGCGGACTGAGATTTCTGGAAACTTCCCACCATCTGCTCACTCGCTTGTTTGCATCATGAAATACCAGGAAAGGGTGACATGCAGGTTTTTCAAGGATATTCCAAAGGGAGTCCAGATATACAAGAATTTATCAGATGTTTGTTGCAAGTGTTATGTCAACTTTTCCCTGGACAATAGGTTATCAGCATGAGTTTGCCATAATAGCAAAGGGGAACTGAGGTAAACTCCTTTTTCTCTTTTGCAAGTTAAGTAAATAAAATTGATGTAATAGTCTAGTCCAAATCAGTTCTGTAACTTAGAAGCAAAAAAAAAAATAGGGGCACCGTGAATTTCCTATCAACAACCTTACTGTATGTTTATCTGTAAAAAGTTCACCAGTAGACTATCCAAAAATCTGTCTTTCTTTATCATTTTGTTTGTCAGGCATTCACCTCTCCCTTTTCACTCACCTCTCTTTTTCTGTCCTTCTCTCCCTTTCAAACTCTCTTCCTTCCTCTCTGTCTCTCGTTCAGTCCCATCCTCCATGCTAAATGAGAACCAGACGTTCTGCAGACCTAATCAAGATGTCCTCAGCTGAATGAGCCTTATTATAGGATGGGTAAACAGTGAGTTCCGATATTGCCCCGGGATAAAGTCCCGGGACAGACCAGTGAGTGATTGAGAGGAACGATACTGACATCGCAGAGTGAACGCTTGTCACTCACAACTACTGTTTGTTGATGTCTGAGGAGGAAGAGGAACAGACATTTCAGGAGTAAAAAATAAAAAGTAATGTATCTATATGTGTTAAGGGGTTTGTAAGAGGTTTAAGGGATATTAAGGACCTGAGAAATACTAAACCCTGCCAATCACAACAGTTGGTATAGTGCACAGAGCTATGTTTTATTTAAAAAAAATATATTAGCATAATTATTGCATAGCTTGCAACAGTTGCCTGTGTACACTCATTTGGCAATTTACATTTACATTTATATTTACTCATTTGGCAGGCGCTCTTATCCAAAGTGACTTACAAGTTAGATACAGCTAGCTGAAGCGAAGGTAGTAGAGTACAGCAGTGTCGCAATTAATCTTACTTCATGAAGGTTATAATGTTTAGATTTTGCTCAAATTGTTTTATAGAAGTGTCGATTCAACTTTATGGTCATTTTGGTAGATGCAATTTGTGGTGCTGTTAAACTGCACTGGATTACACAGAGAGGTGTTATTCAGCCTAACCTCGCTGATATAAATAGGATAGACAAAATAATAGAAACGCGGTATAGATAGATAGATCGATATCCGTATATATATTCATTGAGCAGTTTGTAGAATATGATTTAAGCTGTACAGGCTACAAACAGGTGAAGGTTCATGTTAAACCTTTTTAAGGTATCTACACTTTATGTAATTGCTTGTGTGGTCATGCACAGCAAACACTACACCTATCCTGTGCCTACTACGATACAAGAAATCACAGAAATTATTTTCCCAACCTGTTTGACCCAGGTTGAGAGTTTGGAGCTCCACATCGGACTCAGATGAATCACTAAGAGCAACAATTAGGTTTTTATAAAAACTACGTTCCCCACTGTGGCCTCTCTGTTGACTGCAGCTTAACTGGTAGTCAAACAGAAAGCCCTTATCATAGGTAAACACTAAGTGGCCACTCAGCCATCCGGCTACAGAGATAGGCAGGGAGAGATAAACATCTCTGCATCGCCGTGCAGAACTGCGTTCAAATCGAATTTCCGCTCTCTGATTTGGAGGCTTGTTTTTATCCAAAAGCATCTGGAATATTAACATGCCCTTGAAAGAATTTCCTGGCATGCCTCATGCAGTGACCACATGCGTCTTTGAGTGCCATATTAGTGTGAGTGTGTGCATGTGTAGCAGGCCACGTCCCAGTGTGCGTATGTGTGTTTCTCTTTGTGTGAGTGTACATATTTGTGAACATGTTCCTGTGTTGTATACTGTGTGTGGACCGGCTTGTGTTCCCATATTTAACCACTTGTGCAGAGCCAAATGTCCTCACTACTGTAAAACCCTTTAAATATGAGGGAATTTGAGCATTTACAGTATGTCTTTAAAGTTTGTCATATCTGACTCGTGTTTTAATTGCCTACTTTTTCTTAGCAATTGTTTCCCCTTCAAAGATAAGTTAGGCAGTTTTAATTTTATATTTTTCTTACTGTTAACAAATCTCATGGAAGCACCAAAACCAACAATGCATTTGTCTGTCCCTTTGCATTTTGATTGAACAGTCCCTCTTATTCCTACTCATAATATCCTTAAGCAGCTGGAACTGTGGTTTTTTAGTAAATATCAATAAAACAGGAGTAAATCGTACATTTGTAGGGGACTAATTTTAGTGATGGATTAACACCTATTTTGGTGTGTTGGCGAGTATCAGAATGATGCACGTGCAACTTAGTGGCTATGTGTTCTTCATTGTTTTTGGACAACATAAAAGGTCTATGGTACAGAGGAGTTTTGGCTAAACAGGCAATACTTAAAACTTTATTTTTTCGTGGAATTCGTTAACAATAAGAAAAATATTGAACATCGCCTGTCCTGTCCCTTACTATTAAGAACTTTAAGCTTTTAATTCAGTATTTACAGGCACAGATAAGAAAGCCATACTTATGTAGCATTTTAGCCTGAAAATCTTGGATCACAACTTTGTTGTTAAAGGAGCGATTTATAAGTCTTGTTTTTGCTACATAGCCAATGTTAGCATTAACAGCTGTTTAATTACTGCTCTAGAAGAAACCTGAGTTCAGCATTAAGCTTCACTCCTTAACTTGCCAAGAGCTGTCTGCAGCTGTGGAAACCAACCCCTTTTGTTTTGCTTCTATTTCTATCACTTCTTTTCTTGTACCGAAGTTGGCATGCTAACCAGCTAGCTCTGGCCTGGTCAGCTCATCTCATCACTTTCCGATAGTGAGTCACTGTTGCATCCAGGCTGCCTTGAAGAATTAGCACTGCTCAGAGGGTGTATTATAACCTCTATTATTGTAAATGCAATGATAGCTGAAGCTCTTGGCAAGACTCGTGAATAAACAGCTGTTAATGCTAATGTTGGCTCTAGCAATAGCAAAACTTACAAGTAGCTCCTTTAAGTAGACATGGTTTATGTTGCAGTTAGGATTGGATTTGGATTAAGTTCAATCTATGATTTTGATTTTGGTTTCAAAATTAGATTTAGGATTATGTTTTGGGTTGGGTAAATTTGCATTAACTTTGCTTTTTCTAAAGTAAGAGTTAAAATAAGCCCTTTACTATAATCATACAAACAGGTGGGTTCATGCACACATAGGAACTGTCTGTAAACATTAGAAACTTTTTGGGCATATCTGATGCCACACAAAGCTGGTACCTCACAGTGAACTTGACCCCAGAGCAGTCTGGGGAGAGGGACGTTGTAAGAAATCTAAAAACAACTTGCTGCTTATTTTGCCCTTGTTTTCCTGCAGCACACCAGTTTTTCATTTCTGGGAGGGATGGAGCGAGGAGTGGAAGGCGGGATGGAGTGCGTAGCGCTGACAGTATTTATAGCCCGGTGTTCTGACCAAAATTATCAGTGTACCACAAAATAACTTCCTCTGGCCTCACCACGAAATAACAGGAAGCCTTCAATTGTGCGTATTTATTAATTTTAACGCACACACATGCACTGGCACAGGCACACATGGTTGTGCACATGCTGAAATGTGCTCACACAAACACAAACAGCACATGAAAACATACTCCTGTGTACACGTACACACACATATGTAGTGAGGGTTTGCTGTCTTTATAAATAGAGCAGCTCCTGGAGCTCTGCAGAGTCGGCTGTGTAAACTTCCTCCACTCTCTGGAGCTGGTTTTTCTTTGTACTCACAAACTCTCTCTCTCTCTCTCTCTCTCTCTCTCTCTCTCTCTCTCCTTTCTGTCTGTCTCTCTCTTGCAGATGGACACATGCAACCAAGTATGAGCGAACGTGGAAACACACACGCACACACATAAACATGCACACACTCTCAAAGTCTGGCCTCCATTAGAGAGTCATTCAGTGGAGTTTGGGTGGGTGGGGGTGAGGGGTGGTGGGGGTCAAAGGTGAGAATGTGTTAATGGGTGACGTGGGGGGTCTTTTCTGCTTGGCTGACCATCACTGCCATGTGCACACACACTCACGCAAACACACGTATGCACATACATAAAACACACATATATTTATGGATTATACATAAGTAATTTGTTCTTTTCCACCATCATCTCTTTCTGTCTCTGTCTATCCTTCTCTCTGTCTGTGTTTGGCCTTTGAGTCTCTAAATCACAGGTTGGATGTTTCAACATAGCACAAACTACAACTGCAGACACTGCACCTGGTAGACATTTTAGTGAGCATGTACACATGTGCAGGCCTGTGTGTGTACATGTGACAGTGCATAAGTGCACAAATGCGAGCCAGTGACTCTGTTATGCTAACCAGGCTTATGTTACAAAACAAAAACACAAAGTTCCTATGGGAGTGTAACTGTTGAATGAATTTCAAAGTACTGAGGATAGTTGGTGTCATCTCTGCTGGTACAATGGGTTTTGTAAAAATAAGTCCAATTAGACTTGTTTAAACTAACACATACAAACATATTACACAAAATTTTAATGTTTTAAGATATTACAGCTTTAGTTTCAGTTTGTAGAATATCAGAAATTATTGAAAGGTGCTCATCACATTTTTCCTCACCAGTTGTTTGACCAACAGTCCAAAATCAACGGATTTTCAAATAAAAATTATATAAAAACAAAGAAGAGCTGCAAATACTCATATTTGAGATGATGGAATTCACTATTTCCATTTAGTTATAGATACTAGATGGCATTTTGTTAACTGAATCGAGATAAAACTTGTGTTATAGCTCGTTTTAATTTCGATGAATCACTGAATCAGCGTGTTAACACCGGATTCTGTTTTGATGTTAACGGCCTGAGATGGAGGCTTTGTGGCCATTTTGCCTGCCGACACTGAGAATCTTTTTGCTTTCACATACTCCAAATATTCTGAACTACAACCAGGAAGCTGACATTAAAAGTTTCACTAACTTGACTGCCTGTTGGTATGGTTCTGTATGATATGACTTGAACACAACTTTCAGATGGCTTTTACTTGGATTGCCTAACAGTCAACTGTTCTTCAGAAACTGGGCAGGTATAAATTTTGTGATCTCACTGTTAAAGCCATTTTTTGTACGAACCTTTCCTTTGTCTCTTAGCCTCACAAAGTTACTGATAGACTGTAAACACAATTATTTATATAAGCACAACCCGGACTGTTTGGTTGCTATCCAGTGTTGTGATGGTGCTACGACAATTGCCCCATCAAATCCTTTGCTAAGTGCTATTCCTACTTCTGAGGAGTCTATGACAGGGCCCCCAGAACATGTCAACAGGAAGCAGAAAGCTTCAGCTTGAGTGACACTATTCCATACATTTAGTTTCTCGTGAAAAAAATCTTTGAAGCAACCATACGTGTCAGGAAGAGTAAAGCTGGTTTGTTTTGTTATTCAAGTATCGTGCAGAGTCCCATTGAGCTGGTGTAAGAACCCTTGAATGCGCCTGCATACTTGTGAGTGCGTCTGTTTCCCTACCCAGGTGAGTGCATTATCTGTGTGTGTGTGTGTGTGTGTGTGTGAGTGAATGAAAGAGGAGTTGGCTGGGATTGCGTAATCACCATGTGCCTGGGTGCCTGGAGCCGGCAGCTCGTTAACCTGCCTTCCTTCCTGCTGTCACCTCAAACTAAATAAACACAGAGGCTATCTGCTGTGCATGCACACGTGCACACACACACACACATATACATCAGTGTACACACTTACAAATGCATTTGTTCATCTGCACATTTCTTTCTGTCTTTCTCTTGCCTTAATACATGAGCTGTGTATGTGCACCGGAGGCTCTTTCCTTTGAGGAGGACAGATCATGTATCTCTTTCTGATTACACACACACACACACACACACACACACATACTCACACACACACACTTTGAGCTTTTATTTACCCTGTGGGGAGGATGTTACAGTTAGGATGGGATACAACATGTCATTGAGGAATCCTGCCTCCCTGACAGTTGAAAACAAGCTGCCGGGTCTCTGCGGACTTTAACCTCTGCTCTGTGTTTTTCAGCAGGTGGCTTATTGGCACCCGACAGAGGTTTGCAGATGTTGTGACAGGGCAACCAAGATGTTATGAAAATAAGACATGAAGTATTAGACCAGGTAAAAAAGTGCCTGGTGGTGCAGAATTGTAGCCTGCCGGCAAACACTCGTTACTCAACCTACTCACTGAAATAACAATTAAATCAGGAGTCTTTATATTTTGTTATTTGTTGAGTAAACATGGCTGTAAATACTTAATGAGTAAACAACGACAGAGAGCAGTCCTCTTAACTTTACTACCACACAGCAGGCTTACGTCATTGTTTTCCAAATGCTCTCTTTTCCCCAGCTTAACAAAAATATAATGCTGGCTTTCCCATATGTACCCATTTAGAAAAACCTCTGTTTCTGTGTGTGAAAATTATGAGGAAAAAGATGCATTTACAGATTTACACAGTTTTGTTGATATAGAGTGTAAGTCAAGACACAATATATCAAACATGTGAAAACACAAGACACATTGCCCTTGTTTCTCATAATTGGGAAAAAAAATGTATTGATGTATTGTGGGTATGTTTTTTCCCCAATTTTTTAAAAATAAAACATTTTCAACATCATATTGCAAGACATTTGTGTAAATGTAAACTCTCAGCTTGGCAAAGTTTGACCTCATCCGATTCTAACTTTTCACTTTCTTTGTCCCAAGGCCTTTAAATCTGTTTAATACGCACTTTGAAACTTCAGCCTCTCATTTCACAAACACAAAACATATCAAACCACATGTAACAAACCCACATCAAGGACTCATGTTTGTTTCATAAAAAATAATGACATTAACATGCCCCCTCTCTATTCTTTTTTAAAATGTGGACCGTGGACTGTTGCAACATTAAACTTGGTTGTGCCTTGCAGTCAGTGGGGTTTTGTTTTAGATTCTCTCTTAAAAATAACACAGGGACATGGGGGAGGACTAGCAGTGGAAGCATTAATAAACAGAGAAATAAGTAATGTTTATTGTGAGCCAGACATCACAGTGGGTTTATGGCTGGACTATAAACTAGAAGACCTGGCTTAGAATTTACATAATTACTTCCTGGTGTAAATTACTCACCCTCCCCTCTCCTTCCCTGCTATAACTTCCACTGCCTGCATCTCTCTCTCTCTCTGTTTCTCTCTCTCTCTCTCAGTATACATTTTTTTTCAATAGCATATTTCACCTATGTACAAAATATTTCTGCATGTTCTTTTTTAAACCATGCAATATATTCACCTATTAAAAATGAACAAAAATAGACAAATATACATAAAGAGAAACTCGTTACAGCTGATCAAATGAGTGACACAACAGTAACGGTGACAAAAAGCAACAAACCAGTGGAAAAATATTGTCACTCACTATTTGTAAAGATTTGAAATTTTTAATCGTCAGTATCAGTTTAAAGTCATTAGGTAACTGATATCCTTTAGCCAATGACTTGTTAAAGGTTGTTTTGGGAATGGCTTCCAAAACACTGATCACTGTCTCCCAGAAATGATGTATATACAGCATAGTTACAAATGAAAATAAGAGAGAATAATAGTGAAGTGCAATTCCACCTGAATCAGGCTTTGCATCAACATAATGAGGAGACGTTTTAAAAGAATGTATCTGTCAAGTCCTAAAATGTTCGTGCTGGATGCCTCTGCAAATGTATTTACCAAAGTGTTTAACTTGCCTTTTCTACTATGTCTGTTTTTTTTTCTGCTATTATGGAGTTTAACCATAATGTTGCATCACAGTTGTAATCAGAAGCACATAACATACCTTTAAATGAGTTGTTCTTATCATTTTATCTCACCATTGCTACTTTTTTATGTAACTTCATCAGTGGGAGATTTTTATTTCATCTAATGTCTGGTGAGTTTCTACAATGATAAATGTACTGGAATGAAAATGTAACTTACACATGCAGGCCTCAATAATGAACATATGCTTAACTTTAGCTCATAGAAACTAACCTGGACCAAGTGACGATCATGAGAAATCTTTGTTGTTTTCACAGTTAAACAATGAAACACAACACTTTGCAATGAAACCCTTCTGCTTTGAGCTGCAGGGAGTGTTTTTTGTCTCTGGTCCAGCTTTGAATTGTAAAGCACAGGGTTGGGTTAGGTTAGTGGAGGTCAGGGAACACAAGGACAAATTGCTAAATGAAACATTTAGTCTTCTTTAGGTCAGACTCTTTGCCTATCTGGTGTTTATGTCCTGGGCTCAAGAAGAGAGGGATAGGGGGAGGAAGTGAGGACGACCTGGAAGGATGAATGAAAGCTTTTACTTTCTGCAGCCTGTTTGCTCAGAGTACAAATGTCCTTCACTGTGGCCATTTCACTCTTTTTCTCTTTTTTCTCTCTCTGTCTTTTTGTTGTTTTGTCTCCCTTTACACTTTTTTTTGTCTCTTTCTGCCCTCTTTTTCACTCTTTCACTATTTCCAACCCCCTCTGCCTCTCTCTCTCTCTCTCTCTCTTTCTCTGTCCTTCTTTCCCACTGGGACAGGAGCCATGTGCTTTGGAAGCCCTCAGAGAGAAACCACACATTGGAGCTGTAGCAGGGGGTAGAAGAAGAGGACGAAGAAGGCTCCAGAAAAAGCTCTGCCGGCGCTCCCAGCCAAGACACCAGCCAGAAACCAAACTGGATGTGGTAAAACTGTCAAATTACTTAAGGAAACTGCAGCAAAACCTCAGGAGGCAAAAAACAGAGAGGGAGAGGAGATTTTTTTTTCAGTATGTTGCAAAACAAGCAAAGCAAAATGGTATTTGTGAAAGAATTTATGATTTTAAAAGGTTGTCAGTGGGGAGGCCTGGCTGTTAGAGTCAATATCTTACAGTGTTCATTTTAGTTAAAAAGGTATTTATTGTAGTGTCCAACAGGGCTACAAGGTACTGACTGTGAACTGATATGACATGCCTTTAATAAAGGAATAAAATGCCCTCAAGATACTTTCAAAAAGATATTTGTTTCAATGAATTTAAGTTTTCTCAGCCACCAAACATGGTTGGTTGGGAGCAGGTGGTGGTGATGGTTGCTTGACAAGGGCTTTGGTCATTGTTGTTGTTATAATACAAGAGGTTATAATATGCCCTTGGAGCAGCTAAATCTTCAGGGCAGAATGGATGCTACAGTGAGTCCCTTATGGAAAGTGACTAGATGGCCCAGGGCTAGCTGGTTAGCATGCTAACTTCAGTTGAAGAAAAGACGTGAAGAAGTGTTAACATTGGTGTCGCTTTCGACCACTGGAAACAGTTCTTGGTGAATTGAGTTAAGGACTGAAATTTGATGCTGAACTCACAACGTTTTTTCCAGACTTGTAAGTAAACAGCTTTTGATGCTAACTTTGGCTATGTAGTTTAATTGTGAAAGTCTCCTTGTGATTCATCATTTCTGAAAAGCGTGCGATTTGCTGCTTAGACATTTCTTTCGAGTGTTTGGCTTCTGTTCACAAATTGTGTCACAACCAATCACACTTTTTGCTTAGTTCATGTGGAGTATTCATTTGGACAACACTGTTATTTATTTATGAGGTGCTATATGTAAGTATTTTAATTTGAAACTTCAGTCACTGCTAACCAGCTTGTCCCAGCTTGTCTAGCTTCATGTTTCTTTGCTTGCAGTCAGGTCTCTCATCCCATGGGCGGACTACAACTCCACCATCTTGCACTGCAACTGGTGACGGTGGTTCTTGGTCTGTTCAGGTGATGAACTGGTACATGTGGTGCTACGCCAAGCTCTCCGAGGCTGCAGGACAGAACAAGGACTGCTTGTTCTGCTTGTTTTGGTTTAGAATGAAAAAACAAACTGCCTGAAAGTACGCGGACCCCTTAATGTAGGTAAGATCATTTTTACATTATTTTTACTTGTCTAAATTTTATGTAGAAACTGCAGAGTAGAACAAGCTCTGTTCAACGGCAACACACCTGTCTGCTGAGACGTTTACCAATTATTTAGTGAGGGAAACCAATGAGACCACATCCAATTGCAACCCTATCCCCTAGAAATGATGTTTATATGTCACCAGTATGTATAGCAAGAGGATATTGTTAGAAGACAAATTAAATACATTGTTGGTTTGTGATAAACATTCACTGTGGTATGAGACATAATTCAGGTGACATTGTATTTCTCTCAGAACATACTGTTGCAGTTTGGTTGTGTAGAAATGTACAGGGTGGACAAAGTGAAGGTTATCTGAAATGTGGATTTGTAAATACAATAAAACTGATCATTGGTTCAAATGCACTTGCACAAAGAGAGAGAGAGAGAAATAAAGAATTTCCTGTACTGCTCTACACAGCACTGAGTGGTAAAAACATCCAATCTGTCAATGTTATCTGGAATGTGCAACAGTGCGTCGCCTTCCAGCGACAGTAATGAGAAAAAGAAGCTCTCAGTCACATCAGCTTCCTCGGAGATTACTGCTTATGGAGTCCAGACAACAGGATGTCCCATAACTACAGAACATGTTATATACATGTTTCTTGCACTGTTATGCTGGAGGTCCTGCTTGTTTGGGATCTTTGCCCCCCCCCCCCCCGTACATTTTAATCTTTGAGAAGTTTATTAACATAAAAATGCTCAAGACCTTGTTTAAATATCCTGAAGTGGTGCACTTGTTTATGTACCGTTTTATGCACACTTTGAAATTTGCTGTAAAATTTATGAAAAAAGGGGGCTTTTATTTTGACAATGCTGCAAGGTGATGCTAGATTCCAGTTTCATGTCATTTAAGAGGAAGATGTAACATGAAAACATTGTGAGTGGATATGAGGGATGAATCAGCTCGAGGCCCAAGTGGCTCATTAGGCCACTATAAATCGCTGCTATATGTTTCAAATAAAGTGTTACCATTTGTGACTCTTTGTGTGAGTGTGTGTGTGTGTGTGTGTGTGTGTGTGTGTGTGTGTGTGTGCATGTGCACCCTTGCACTGTGCTCTGGTTCCACTGAGACTCCATGCCCAGCAGTTATAGACAGCGGAGACGGCTAAAACTTCCACTGCTTGCATCTTTCTCTCTCTCTCACTCTCTCTCTCACTCACACATAGACACACACACACACACACACACACACACACACAGACACACTCTACCTCCTCACTCCATAACAAACAGCAAGAGCCTGGGCCCCCAAGGCTTCCTGTATCCTACACACAGCCAGCAAATAAACACAATCACATTCATTTACCCCTACACACACACACACACACACACACAAACACACACACATACAACCACACAAAAGCATTCATTCGTGCACAGCCGTACTGCTAACATAACCCACAGACCCACACACACACAAGCACACACAAGCATTCAGGCATGTGCAGACACAAGCACACGCTCTGCAACTGAAAGAGGACTCAGACCAAATGGGTAACCACTGCTATTTCTTCCCTCATTAAGCCGCAATATTACGAGCTGACACTCTGAGAGGCCTGTGGGCTTGGACTTGGTGTCCCGAGGTTTCCACTGTTGAGGGGGTGAACGTCTCCTTCTATTACAGGAAGAGGGAACAGAGGAATCAGAGGAGATAACCAGCGATTCCGCAAAGATTTAATGCCCATATTTTAGAGGTTAAATCTGGAAAATCAAGGAAACTGTGTGTCCACAAGATGACTAAGGTCACAGAGAGGAGGATGAATTTTCTTTTGGCATTCTCAGACTCTGTGTTTCTTACAGTTAAGTATTGAAATTACATAATTTATTTTCCGTTCTCTGCGAGTTTTCCTTCATTATAGTAGCATTTTCTATCATTATGAATTCATCATGACTTATGATGACAGTGCTGGACTCCTCATTTGAAAAGTTAACAATACATGAATCAGTATGTGACGTCCCTCTAGCCTATATGGATTTGTGTTTCCGTCCACACTGGATGAACAGTGCAGGACTTGTTGTTTTTTTTTTACCCCCAGTTTTAGGACAATGTGTGAACAGTGTAATATTCTTGATTGGCTTAGCCAGTCATCTGACCTCAATCCAAATAATTTCATGAAAAAAAACCCCGTTAACACACAGGAAGATAAGATATGCTATGTTAAATGCCTTGACACAACACAACAAGGGATATGTGTGGGACAAAAATTTCAGTCATGTGATTGTCATTTTACACATATTTTATTTTTATTTTTTTACAGATTAAGTAAAAAAAACCAAAATGCATCATCTTAAATAGTGAGATTTACAGGTGTTGATAGGCACGCCTTCCCTCCTGCTGCCAGCCTTTATGCAAACCCAAGGTGCTGATGCAAAATCCATATTTACTAAACAGAGGGAGTCTTTTCTTGACAAGAAAGAGAATAAGTGCATTTCAAAAAATGTCAAACTATTCCTTTAACTTGTTAAATTCCTTTTTGCCACCATAGAATTAAGGGACACAGTGTAAGAGGAGCTACATTTACTGCCCTGTTCTTCTGATACAGATGTAGACATCATTAAATTAACACTAATAATCACTTATATTTTAAGTTTTGTCGCTGTTCAATTCAGCATCAAATTGTATCTCACTGTCAAACTACCTATGTACTACTCTACTGTATGTAGATTGTAATAGAAGTCTCAGAAAATGAATTTGCTGTCTTATTGGCTGAATTCACCACCATGCAAAAGCAAAGATTTCATCGGTGTTCTGTGTTGGCTTGAGACTGAAACTGTTGCAGCACTGATATGTGTGCACTTCCGAATTTGGATGGAGAGAAGTGGTTTCTGGGTAACCATAGCTCACATAGGCCTCTAAACATCCAAGCCTCCAAAATGTCAAATATTCACTGTGTAAATCTGTGGCTCTATGTGTCAAACTAATTTTGATAAGTCGAGCGAGGGAAGAAGATCATGTGGTATCACTGGGGGGTCACGCCAACACCCAACATGGGACTAAAACAAACAAAAAGCTGAGTATACACAGAGGGATTCATTTATTTGTTTTTATGTATCTGATGTTTACATTCATAGTTTGACAGATCTGACACTGCCCCAATGTGTGCACATTATGTTGAAATATGTTGCCGGAGGAAGGCTTTGTAAAAAATGTGTGGCATTTAAGTGCTTTAAGAGTTGGTCATTTATCTGTTTAACCACAACCTATTTGCATTCACAACCACAGACTTCATGACTAAAAATCTTCATTAATGACCTATTTACATTTATAGCTGCAGAGTTGATGATTGTTTTTTAGAAAACGTGAAATCCATGAGACTGGACCACCAATTGCAACTGCATTATTACCAAATATAAAGAATAAACACCTGCCAGTTGGATTTTTCAAAACACTGCAACCCCAAAGTTGCGCTTGACAATGGCTTATAACTGGTCTATTGGCCTAGTCTAGTTTATTAATTGATTTATTATTCTTTAATTAAGACATTAGTTAGAGCTTATCAAGCCCTTCATAAAGGTTGCCTCATTATATGGTGGTGCCAGTAGAGATCAGTTAATTCTGTCTTTTGGCAGCTTAATATCTAGAGTTGATATTTTATGGCGCATCATTCACTTGTTGGTTCTTTATTAACACTTTGTTTCTGCAGAAAGTGTAGCAGACCTTTGTCTCATTAGTGTGTAAGTGAGCAAATTTAGATATGTGGAGGTATTTATAGTACGCGCTTACCTGTAATGACCATTCATGTCCACATCAGGGTTTCTACCGTAAGTGTTTCAATGGTGTGGTGCAAAAATCTCACAACAAAAATCTCTCACTGTAAACACTTCACAAAACTCTTGCTTCTCTATTTATAGCCCCACGACTGATATATTTTTGACTTCACCTATACATACAACACGCGCTTATAATATCCTTTCCTCTCCGCTCGTTGTCTTCCTCTCTGGCGTGTGAAAAGAAGATACCAGGGTAGCAACAGAGGAAACATAGCAACCACATAATTGGTGGCCAGGATCAAACTTCCATCATGCCGTCCTATTGGCGAGGCTCTGTTCCCTGTTCTTTTCCCATATATCTTGTGCCATAATGACTGTAATGCAGCTCTGCCAGTACAGGGTTTGGTTGAGTTGGAATGTATGTAATTGGTTTACAGAAGTTGCATTTAATTTATCTCTGACATGTACTCACTGTAGAGTGGTAGCTAAATTCACCAAAAATCTGTTTACCAGCATTTTAGGGTAATTTTTTCAGTAACATAAATCATCAGTGTGCATTTAGTGTTATTAACTTTAAAGTTACAGTGAATAGAGGAAACAGATTTTAAATATATTTGTCTTTTTTGTAATCATAGTTTATCCACCTACTTCCAATTTACATCTCTGTATTTATTGTAAAGAGAGTTACTTTATAAAATAGATGCCTATGAAGGCAAGTATATTGTGTTTTGGTTTTTTTTTTGCCAGAGCATAAATAACATAAACCTGCACATTGTTTTGTGTGTATCAAAATAGTGTTTGCTTGTGGTTAAACATGGTCTTGAAATCTCATGTTTGACTCAGTTATTGATTAAAATAGTTAGAAGCTAACCAGTAAGCTCTAAAGGTTGACACATTTTGAAAGTAAATGATTCAAAGCTGTGGCTGCAGCAGTTATAAAAACTAAAATACATTTTAGTTTCTAAGTCTGTACGCAGGAAGTTTTATGCCTTGATGTCCTTGAACTGCACAGCTTTAAAAATCCAAGGACGGGTTTGTTGATTTTAGAAGGTTGAGTCTCCTTCCTGTTATCAAAGACACAGACATTGAGATGGTGGACAATTATGTAACACATACTGCATATTATGGACTTGTTGCTGAGCTGAATTCTGAGGCCAAAGACAAGAAAAGGAAAGAAAGGAAGAAATTCTTTGGTGGAAGCCTTAATGCAACGTCCCTGTTTTCAAAAAGCTTTTCCCTTTCTCTCTCATTTTGACCTCCTATTGGTAACTTCAACGTTTGAGAAATGCTACCTGCATTTCTTTTTTGGCCGTTGAGCTGTTTCCATGGCGATGGGAGTCTCAAGTTTGGCATCCGAAATTTAGCCCTGAAGGAGGAGGGCGGCCAACTTTTGTGGCACATAATAAGTTTAATTTCTGCTATTTTCTTTTCTTTTTTCTTTTTTTTTTTGCTCCTTATTTCGCTTTGTAGATCTTAATAGACATAACACAATTCAAATTTATGATGATTAAAATGCATTAAAATCTGTAAGAAAAGGACAGAAAATATTACAAGCAGGATGCTGATGACCTCAATCAGCCACAGCAAAATGTAAAGTTTAAAATGTATAAAATGAGTGAGAGGACCAAGTTGGTGTGCTGCCGGGTTTTGTGTGTGTGTGTGAATAGATTCAGCCTGCACAAACAGCTAGCTCGCTGTGCTGTTTGTGGTCATCCCACCAGACACAGGAAGTCACAGTGTCCCGGATGTCATTGTACTGTGGGACAGAGGTGTCTTTGTCCGGGCTGAGGTCGCTGAACAGGTGCTCTGTCTTTGTTCCCTCAGTGACTCTCAGTCACTCTCTCTTTTCTCTACCTCTGTCTTTCTCTCACTCACTTTCCAAATCTCTAGCTGTGTTTCCCTCCAAGTATTAAAGACATGAAATTACGAACAATCATCCTTAATTGTTCTTCCTGATGTGAAGCCCATTGAGTGTAACTTTAAACTACAGATAATTGAGCATTGTTATTGTGTTTGTTAAGTTGCATCTTTGTATTTGCATGTTGTATTTCACCATGTTCCCACATTCGAAAAACAGCTAGGAAAGCTACAAAAAAATAAAGTCTCCATAAAAAAAATCTGTGATGAACTATTCTACACTCTGGGTTTACTTAACAGCAGAACAAGACAGTGAGTGTTAAAAGTGCCAGGAAAACCCTGTAAGTGAGCACTGAGTTTCCAAGGTCAACGATGAATCATCATGCTTAATTTGATAATTATATTTTAATCTTACATGCATTTCATTATATTCTCCATAGAAAGCATTAGTTACAGTTTCTGTCTGACCTCAGCAGTGAAGACATACAGCACACGGAGGCATGGGCCTCCTCTTTACAGCATCATTGTCAGGTAAGGATGGACTGGGACTGTGAGGAAGGGTTGAGGCAGACAAGTGTATGCAACCACACACACACACGCAAACACACACACCCTGCAAAGAGGAACGTGAGAAAAGAACGAGAGGGAGATTAAGACTAATCCAATATCCGATGCTCCTGGATGGAGGAGCGGCTGTTGAATGATGCCTCTCTCTCTCTCTCTCTCTCTCTCTCTCTCTCTCTCTCTTTCTCTCTCTCTCTTTCTCTCTCTCTTGCTCTCTCTCTCTCCAGTTACAATTTACAATACTTACTGCTAATATACATTCGACTAAGTTTCTATATCTATGCACATCTCTCTCTCTCTGTGTGCACGTGCGCAAATATGTGGTTCAGTTACACTAGTTCCTCTAGTTTCTAGAGATTCTTGGAAACCATTTACTAAATCACTTTTCACAATGGCTGGCGGGAAGTGAGTCCAGGGGGTGTAAAGTTCATTCGCTCTCTCCATGTTTTCAGAGCTTCTGTCCTGGGAGGCCTGTTGATTGACAGCTGGATACAGCGCTTTGTTGGGTAACATTAATAGAGAGGCCATTCGGATAAATGTTGCACATTCCCAAAATTGGGGGACTCGTGACATACAAACTTAAAAAAAATAAAGAATTCTCAAAACTGATCCAGTAGAATCGGAGATGTCTTACACTTTAGTTCTTACATGTTTTTTTCCTGTGGTGGAAAGTACATCTAGTCAAGTACTGCACTTGAGTAAGTTGTATTTTCCTCCACTGCATTTCACTACATTTATTTAATAGTGTTATCTGTCATTATTATTGAACACCATGACCTATACAGGTGTTCCTGGTCTCTCTCTCTCTCTCTTTTCTCCCCTCTCCTCCCCCCACCCCCTCTTTTCTCCTCCTAAACCCAACCGGTCGAGGCAGACGGCCGCCCACCCTGAGCCCGGTTCTGTTGGAGGTTTCTTCCTGTTAGAGGGGAGTTTTTCCTCCCCCCTGTCGCCAAGCGCTTGCTCTTTGTGGGAACTGTTGGGTTTTTCTCTATAACAAAGTAAGGTCTCGACCTCACTCTGTAAAGTGCCTCGAGATAATGTATATTATGATTTGACACTATACAAATAAAATTGAAATTAATTGAATTAATAGTTACTTTGCAGATTTTGATTATTAATACAAATAAGTATCAAATAAATTATGATTTATTATTACAGGTTAAGATAAAATACGACTTGATCCCCCAGGGGTATACTCAGCACTACATAGTGTAATTAAAACTAGCCCCAATTTTTTCCAACTGTAACATTACAGTGATGAACACATTAGTACATCAGTGATTGTAATCCAATAATCCAATATACAAAATGTTGTATAATAATAAGGTTTACTAGTTTAAGTATATATTAATGCTTTTTCTTTTCTTTTTGCCTGATATATGTGGCTCACTGCGTTTTTACAGTAACTTTAACTAAACCGCAGCTTTACTGTCATATAATCAAATATTTCAGATATTCATCCCTATTATATGAGGTAATATACCTCTTTCTCAAATTAATTTTTTTTTTTTTTTTTTATGGCTGGCTTCAGCTAAGAGATCTGTGACCTTCAAGAACAGAGAATGCATGACAGGAACTTCACAGGAAGAGAAAAGGTCAGCCAACAGGAACATGAGAGTGCCAACAGAGCTAAAAGGAAACATTGAACCACGGTGAGACATGCCGAGATACCCCACCCTGAGGTCCCAAACATGCACATGCAAACACACACATGCACTGATGCGCACAAATCTCACATATCCGAGAAAACATGAGTTGACCCCTTTACTTTTTGCCTACAGGTGCACTAGTGTGAGAGATGGCGAGTTGTTTGTTGTTTCTGATGGGTTGCCATGGTGATTTTCCTTGTTGCTCATGATATTGACTAAACAGATGTATGTTAACAGGAAGAAAGGAGGGCATTTCAGGGCAGAGCTGTGTTAGCGATCGAATGTCGACAAGGATGTGACCAAAAGGAAAGTCTCCTCTCCTCTCCTGTGTGAGTGAGTGAGTGAGTTGGCGGATTCAGTTGAGTAACAGATGTATGTAACATCATTATTTCAGTACAACACACCACAACTCTACAACTGTCCCAGGGTCTGTGTGAGTGAGTACATGCATATTAGTTTTGTGCGTGTGTGTATGCATTCATAGTTTGTTATTGCAAGATGAGGCAGAGTCTCGGCCAACATATGTCCATATCAACAGGGTAAAGTTCACATAAGCTGCCTGTGTCCAGTCTGGTGTGTAACCTGGATTTCTTGTTTCTGGTCTTCGCATCAGTGACAGTTACAAAAATAAGTTGGTCATGAGTGAATTTCATTCACACCAGCTTAACAGCCCATCAGATTTCCAACAGTTAACTCTTTATGGTGATCTTCAGAGATTCATCCATCATTAGAGCGACCTCTCTCTGGATGGAGCATATGGAGAGTAATCACCACTTAAATTTCAACATGCAAGTGTACTTTTAACATTAAAAAAAAAGGTGAAGGCAATTTGCTACTGTTTGATAGCAGAAAATCAAAAACAAAGATGTAAAACTGTAACTTTTTGGCGAAGTAATCAGTGCAGAGCAAAAAAAAAAAAAAAAAAAAAGGTTAAAATCAATGTAAATGGAAAAGATTAATGATGGGGGAAAACTGTCACTGCTGCCCCACACAGGGGCTTTATTAAACAGGTGTTTTATTTAGACACCGTACAGTATCTGGGACAAATGCCAGTTTACACCATAGAAAAGGCTTTGCAGAAGGTCGTGAGCCATGACTTTTGTTGATTGAGTGGATTTTACAAGCTAAGGTCAGTGTGTTCTGTCCCCTGTTTTATAGCTGCATGGGTTCCACAACTGAATCTACAAGTTATTATGAGAAGAAATTTAACAAGCAGAAAATAATTTGCTCTCGTTTGCTTTATATTGAAAAATCTATATGAACCTCACCCCAGACTTTGATGTTAACGGCTAAATGGAGGAATTCGTCTTCTTGTTTAACTGCTTTTTCTCCAATTACTTGTAATACTTCAGTGACATTATACAATAATATGACAGGGATTTATAGGGCTACATATAGACAGTTTATAACATTCCTTCTGTGCTTGGTTGCATTTTTTATGTCTCCTGTGGAGAGTTGTTCCCAACCATTTTATAGTGTGATTAACAGGCAAGACAGAAGAAAAAACATAGGTCTGCAAAACAAACAAAAGAGTTGCATCAAGGAGATGTTGGAAATGAAGGCTAAAAAGAAGAAACGCTGGCTGGCCAGGCTCTTTTGGGTCCAAATGAGCAACTGCTAAGTGGAGGGGGATCTTGCATGGTTTTTAATTTGTCACAAAAGCCACGCACATAGAGACCAGGCAAACCACGTGATACGAGTGCACACAACAAACAGTACAGAAGAAGCGTCCTGGTGAGGAAGCATTTCTGGTCCACGTGCACAAACGCAGCTCCACCTGTCAAACTGGACATTGATTCATCTTCCTGTCCAGCCATGGAGCTGACACACACACACACACACACACACACACACACACACACACAAAGACACATGCACGCATACATTCATGTTTCAGTCCTGGGCACACACTGCCCACATACGCACTCACACACAAACATGCACATACACACATCACATGCATGCATGAATGGGTATACACACACACACACACACACACACACACACACACACACACACACACAATGGTGCTGACTTCCTGTGAAGTCATAACTATTACATAAGTCGCTCTCTGTGTGTCTGTCTCTCTTTCTCTCTGTGTGTTTGGCTGCTTTTGTATTTGCTCTGACAAAATAGAAACTGGAGCACAGACAGACAAGGAGACATGTGAATGAAGCAGATTTAACCTTCAAGTAAGAACCGTGTTAAGAAGCATCTGGTGGTGACTTTGAACTCGGTGGTAAATCTAAGAAACACTGCTCTATTGTGGAAAGTCAGTTATGTTTAAGTGAAGATGCACATATCTTTAGATTTTCTTTATATTTCACTCAACCACGCACTCACTAACTCACTCATTCACAATGACCTTCACCAACATGATACATTCATGTCTTTTTTAACAAAGCGAGACATGAAAACAGCTGTTCTGCAGTATGTGATGCTGTGGTTACACAGTTATTATTTTTTATTGTCTTTATTCCATCTGTCAAATTCAGTTCAGTTCAAAGTTTGATACATTTTCAATTGCATCGCAGTTAAATTTGGTCCAAGTCAAGTCAGTTTGGGTTGATTTTAGAACTGCAATGATATGTCGATTAATCAATTCCTCCATCGACAAGAAATTTATCAGAAGTTTTCATCTGCTTTGATTAAAACAAAATGTTAAGATTTGTTGCTTTTCTTTTTCACATCTGATTGTCAACAGAAATGTTTGGATTTAAATAATACAATCAATTTGAATACTTCACCATGTGAAATTATATACCAGACACCTTTCACTATTTTCTGACATTTACAGACTAAATAATTTATTGATTAGTCACGAAGGGAATTGCAAGCTTAATTGAAAATGAAAATAACTTTTCAAGCTAACTGGGTTTGATTTAATTGAGACAAGTGTGTTTACAGCAGAAGAAAAAGTGAGAATAATTATCAACTATTAACATACATCCAATCAAAATTACTCCATAGCTCACAAGGTCCTGAAAGCCAGCTTGTTTTTCTCCTTGTATGCATTTTTGTTGTTGCTTACCATTGTCAGTTCTTGTAATTGCTTGTGTTTCTAATGTAGTGTGCTAATTAATTACCATCCTATTGTAGCCTGAAAGAAACCAGCCTCAACCTCAATTTTCATTATGAGAAAAAAAAAACAAAAAAAACATCCAACACTGGAAACCAAGGCAGCAGCTTTAGCAGGTAGCTTAAAGATGGAGCTTTTAAAGACTGATTCAGTTTTCTATGAAGTAATTTTTGCCTGTCCAATATTGGTTCCGGCCTCAAAGCAAAATCTTTCTCAAAAGCTGTCTGTCCTTTTCCCCAGAAAGAGTCACTGAATCTGATTTTCACTTATGAGGAGTTTTATAAAATAATTTCGTGACTTTCTCAAACTGAAAAGGTTTTGAGAACCCATGTAAAGAGATCCATGATGCTGAGGAGGATAGGATATCAGCTGTATCCCCTAACAAGTGGAGGTCAGGTTGAAAGTGATGTAATTCACTATGAGGTGAAGTCGTGAGAGAGACGGAGTCGGCTTCACTTCAGAAAAGAGAAAACAAGATTAGAGAAAGAACAGGAATACTTGGACGGAGAGGAGGAGAGGGAGAGATATGAGAGCAAAGAATCAAAACAGTGTTTTGCAACACTGTTCTCTGTATGTGTGCGCATGCACGTACACGCAATATCTCTCCTCTGCATGTACACGTGTGTGTGTTCTCTGTTTGTGTCAGTACTGAGTGTAAGAGACTCAAGCCAAGAGATAAATGTATGAAATGTTATTGTGGTGGGGCTGGCCCTGCTCCAGAGGAAGTGCTTGGCTTTGACAATGCTCTCACCAGGAATGCACTGCAGGCCGCCGCCAAGTGGGCGTGTCGCTGCTCTGGGGTCGGAAGCCAAGTTTGGTCGGTTCAGTTTTGGCCCCTCAGATGCCTCGGGGGACCGTCCTGCTCCGCTGTTGTTCAGAAAAGAGAGAGAACGAGAAAGAGGGAGAAAGAGGGGAGAGAGGGTGTGGGTTTGCGTGTTCTTGTAAGCTCAGTTTGTATAGACTTGAATGAGTGCGCGTGTGTGTGTGCGTGTGTATGCATGTGTGTGTTTTCCCTTTGAGAGGAGGATCTGAAAGGAATGCAACTGTTCCTTTACACATGTCCACCCCCCTTAGGCAGCCACAGGGCCTGTTGAAAACAGACACGCATCCATGACACACACACACACACACACACACACCGACACATGCAAACACGGAGGTTGTGGAATGGAAGGAAGTATCAAACTACACCGGCAGAATACTTATCAAGACTGAGGAGCAAAGCTGTCCATTAAGATTCCAGACTTTCACTGCTTAACTTCTGCAATAAGAAAATAATAGGATCACATTAGAGTAGAATAGAATAATCAGTGGAATACCACATTTTTATGTTTCAAATGTTTTAAAATGTTTCTCCCTCAGTTGTAAATCTGAGAACCAAGACTGCGGTCTTGAAGTGTAAGTCCACTGACAAGAAGTGGAAAACTGACTTTTGTATTCCTTTGCACAAGTGAAAAAAAACAAAAAACTCCCTTATGTTGAGAGGACAGATGAAATCCAATTAAAATGCTATTTGATGTATTTAATTTGTTTTGTCTTTTTATGTACTGCCCCTTTTGCTGACATACAATCCTCCCCCTGGGTACAGGGTTAGTATAATGGGAGAGGGCTGGAATAGAAAGCAGTAAAGAGGCCGGTGTGGTGGAGGCCTTGGTGTGCTGCAGACTGGCAGTGCCTGGTGATAAGAGGCTGCGGCCTGGATGGCCTCTCTGAGGGGAAGTGATGCAAGACAGTAGCTCTTTGTTTAGTGGCATTACTTGGTCCCATGCCAGTGGCCCCGCTGAATGAAATGGACCGGTTGGCTTGTTTGCTGGCTGGGTGACTGGCTTCATGGTGGACAGGCTGACTGCCTGGGTGACTTGCTGGTAGGCAGGCAACTGTGGCACAAAAATCGTGGCTAATCTCTCTTTTCTCTTCTTCTTTCCGTCTTTCTTCCTCTCTCGCCTCCTTGGGCTCAAAGGAACACTTAAGCCGTGAACTGGGTAATATTTTCTTCCATGAAAAAATGTGCCATTACCACCGCTCTGTGTGTTTGACATACTGGAAATTAAAACAATTTGGAAGTTTGACAATAGCTATTAAGGATTAAATTATACATGAAAAACTTCAAGATGTTGTTAATTTAACATCTACAGTTGCAGCTCAAACACACTGAGGCTCTCATTGACCATTTTATCACGCATGGACTTTAAATCAGACAAGCTTCTCAGAATCCTGAACAACCGCTCCTCCTTTGCTCCCTGTTCTCCTCCTCCTCCAACTGTCCCAGCAGCTCCTGCGCCTCTCCTCCCTGCCTCCCCTGCCACTTCCTGAGTGTTGAAATGTGTGTTTTTCCTGCAGCTGAAGCCGTCCTGTCACACTTAGGTTCATTTTACTTTTGAATTCCACCGAGGAAAGAGAGGAGGGGAGAGGAGGGGGGCAGAGGAGGAGATACTGTGTGTGTTTCTACATCTGTGCATGTGTGTTTGCGTGGTGTGAGATGACAGGATTTTGCAGTCTGCAGGTCTAAATGTCAGGGGTTTCATTTCCAAGCAGCGTGCACTTGCCATTTCTGCCTCATATATGAGCATAGATCCCTACAGACACCCCCTCACCCCCAGCCCCCCCACACCCCCTGCCCCCCCACCCCCACCCCACCTTCAGTCACCAGCAGGCAACCAAGTCTCTAAAGGCATTTCCACTTCCACCTGTTTTTATGCCCATTTTTAATTGCCAGTATGGAAACTGCAAAAGTCAAAATATTATATTAAAATTTCTGAATGTGGCTGAAGTGAAAAAAGCTGGTGTATTAATAAAATCAAAATGTGATTAAGTACAATGGAAACAGACTTAGTGAATAAATAATGACGTACATGATGTGACTCAAACGTTCACTGAAACTTTTGCTCGACCACAGATATGAAAAAATAGCAGCAGATGAAAACATCAGATCTGTGTGGAAAGAAGTGGAGTCTTTAACCTTCCTCTAATTAATAATGACACAAACATAAATGCCATGATTCTATGTTTTCCACGTGGTATTTCCATTGTTTAAGGTTTGACTGGGGCTCTTTTAGTTCCATCGTAATTAGCGAATTAGCACTTCCTGTTGTTTATGTCGATGCTAACTCCTAATAGGCACATAAAATGCACATTAATTAGCATTTTCTTTTGTCGGTTCTATGATCGGGAACTCATGGTGTCCAAAACGTCATGGAGAATGTTGTAAGGACCAAAAAAACCTGGAAAAAGAAAACAAAAAAATATGACGTGTTTATCTTTCCTGTGGGGCTTTGTGAGCTGTACTGTCGGTACAGGAGGGGTCGTTTTCCACTATGACACACTACAGAGGATAACATGAGAAACTTTCATGTCTGATGCTGATCTAAGTTACCAAAACCCCACGTCTATTGGTTTGGGTTATTTTAGCCTGTCATTTTGTAGTTTGAACCTGACTTCAGCAACAATTCGTCAGACAAGGAAGCTATCTCATGCTGTTTTCTCAAGTGTCACACTGTGTATGTTCACAAAAAATATAAATATAAATTATGACTGAAATAAATAAATGGGGGTAGAAGGAAAAGAAAGGGAGGGAAGTGTGTGTCTGAGTATGTGTGTGTCTCTCTCTGTGTGTGTGTGTGTGTTCATCTGGGGGGATAGTCGGTGGTGCGAGGGGGTTCGGTTGAGTGCTACACCAGATGTGAAAATGACTTTTGCAATATGTCATCTAAACAGCAAACTGCAGGGGATTTACTTGAGCTAACTTGATGCACATAAGTGCTGGAAAGCCAAAATTACAGTTAGCTTCTTGAAAATCTCAAACGGATTCAGAGACCAGCTGAGGGGAAACATTATTCATTGCAGGAAACTTGCATGTAACCCCCCCACCCCCACCCCCACCCACCCACAGCCTCTGAGCATCAGTCTAACACATGTAACCTAAATGCAGATTCACGCTGAAAATTAGCGGTTTGCTCCTTTAAGTTGTATCTCAGGCCTCATTGATGAATGGCGTTGCGGTGATGTAGCAGTACGAGTTCTGCCAGTTGTGAAACGGAGCAGATAAGAGAACAAACATGAGCTTGGAGGTTGCACCTGATGATCCTTTTGTCCTGTGTTATCGCAACACAACTGCTCTTTTCAGCTGAACTCATATGTAGTGACATACACACACACACACACACACACACACACACACACACACACACACACTAGTCACATGTGTTCTAACTGGAACAAAGTCCCATCCAGCCTGAGGGCCAGTGACACACTTCTACAGAATGAAATGACTCTGTTACTCTCTCCTCTTCTTTTTCTATCCCATGGACACACATTTTATTAATGTCCTGTTCTGAGTTGCTATTTTAGATAATCAAAATATTTTTTTTCCCATGGGCATTCATTCATTTGTGAATGTCTGCATGTGTAGGAAATTACCGGCCGCAACTGAAATACTCTGCCATAACAACAGCTGATGTGTGTATGTGTGCTGGGTGTAACGACCTTATTCTTTCACATTGCACAATAATGCTGCAAATGAAGCAGAGCACAAACATCAAACAAGCAGCAGCAACAGTCTGACATACTAGCTTCTGCTAACACATATTAGCACACACATATATATATATATATATATATATATATATATATATATATATATATAGCATATATAAATGTTAGATGTGTTTATTGCATTGTCTCCTGTTGTGAACTCAGCCCCCCCCGCAAACCACAGCACAAATAATTATTTGCATACACAAGTTTTGACCCAGGACTGGTTCCTCAGTGAATCCAACCTGCCATAATAGTAGCTGATAATAAATGGTTTCCTCTTCAGCTGCCTGTGCCAAAGCTTCCTGTGTTGATGATATATATGTGGCCTGGTGGGGTGGAGATGACAATGTAGGTGTGGAGGAAGTCAAATGCAGGTGTTTGTGTGTGTGTGCTGTCCCAGGTGGGTGCTGACAGACCGGCAGGTAAACAAGCAGGTTGGTCTCTGATCTCACCTGTTGGAGCAGACACAGCAGCGCCTGCAGGGCTTCTGCAGCGGAAACATGTTCTTTATGTGATGCTGGAAAAGCCAGGTCAGCTCTTCCTCTCTTCTCTTCTCTTCTCTTCTCTTCTCTTCTCTTCTCTTCTCTTCTCTTCTCTTCTCTTCTCTTCCTACCTTTTCTCATTCATTCGTTCCCCTCTCCTCTACCAGGTGCAAGGAGGGGGAGGGCATGAGGGGAGAGAGAACGCCTCAGGGTAACAGCAGCACAGGTGGGCTGGGGGGTGGGGGTGATGACAGTGTGTGTGTGTGTGTGTGTGTGTGTATGTGTGTGTTGTGACAGGAAGGTTTTGTGTGTGCTCCAGCTTCATAAGGAGGTGCTTTGGAGAGAAAGGAATGTTACAGATCCAGATTATAACAGACCACCCCTATAAACTAAAAGGAAGTCAGTTTAACACACTCACACTCACACACACACACACACACACACACACACACACACAGCAGCCATCAAGTATAGGCTCTTATATGAAGTGACCGTCTTACCAGCTCATGTTGTTACATCCTCCAGAGGAAGTCTATGAATTACTTCCTGTTACTTATGTAATGTTTTCTTTCAGTTTAAGGTCAAGCAGCTTTATTTGGCCTCCACCACCCCACCAGTGTTTTATAGAGCGCCATCTATTCACACACAGGAAGGGGGGGGGGGGGGGGGGGGGGGCTCAGGAAGTTGAAGTGTTGATGTAAAACAACTACAGCCCGGAAATGTTTTTTATAGAATGATTAATAGTTAAATTAATCAGCATCTGGTGACTGAAATATATTCACAAAAGGTACATGTGGCTACAGAAAAGCTAATAGTAGCTTATATATATAATGTATTTACTGTCCAGAAATGTACCACACATGTGCGCCATTACTGATTTTCAGGTTTTACTCAGCATGTTGGGCCTTTAATAGAAAATGTTGCTTAATCATTGTTTAACTTATGTATCATTGCAATATATATGGTATCCCATGTGTGTGTGTGTGTGTGTGTGTGTGTGTGTGTTATATGGTTAAAAACTGCTCACAAAAGTAATGACACAACAGCCTGGTATATTTAACAATATATATTTCCATTGTCAATGTACATTCCGTTTCGACATAAGCTTTCTTCACAAACAAAAAGTTGGCATCTAAATAAATACTATATAAAATAGAACTTCAAAATAAATATATCTATAAAGGGAACCTTTTATATGAGAGATTTTTTTTCTTTTTGTTATATCTAAACAAAACAAAAGCACAGATCTCGTTTCTTAATCCCCAACACTGACATTGCAAAGGCATAAAGGAATGGAGTAGTATCACCCAGCTGTATGAGACTTTTCCTCTTGTTTGGGTTGAAAATAATTATAAAATAAAAAATAAAAAAAATCTGTGCCCGCTAATGAGCGACACAAAGGGGTATGAGTGTGTAAAAATCACAGCATTGTAGCAAAGGGGGGAAAAGGGAAAAGAAGTAAAAAGGTTTTAATCATTGAGTTGTCGTTGGTGATTATTCCACACCTTGAACAGGCTAGCGAGCACATGTAGAAGTATAAAGCTAATGTGAAGTGAAAAACATTAATCTTGCAGTGACAGAGCTGAGGAATTACAGAAAAGAAAGGCAACAACTGTTGAAAAAAGAGGTCCACTAGTTAAAAAGATGGCACTGAACACAGCCCGAGAGAGAAACAAAGACAGGCGCAAAACAGCGAGAAAGGGAGAAAAAGAGAGACAGGCTTGTCTTTCTCTCCCGTCTCTGTGGTATGACAAGTTTATGCACAGCAGCTGTGTTTGTCAATCAAGGCCAGGGGTGTTTGTTGGACAATTTCTCAGGGAGGAAGGAGGGAAGAAGAGGAAGAAGGGGGGGAGGAGGAGGAGGAGGAGGGGAGTAAGAAAGAGAAAAAGAGGGGATAGAGCTGAGACACTGAGCAGTAACAGCAGGAAATGGGTTGATCCGGATAGGGGTAGATTGTGTTCCCTGTGCGGATTCAATGAGTCCACAGTCTTTAGGACTCGGAGAGGAACCAGGGAATTAGCTTAGCCTCTCGACTGCTAATGAGCCATGGATAGCATAAACAGCAGGAGTTTTTTTTTCTTCCTTTTTTTTTATTGCCCGGGCACACTTTTCTAAATCAAGTGCTAGTGATCGAAAGACCTGTCATTTTTGTTACCCCTTCCTAAACCTTCCTCTCGCCACCCTCCCTCTTTTCTTTTTCCTCACAACCTCAAAAACAACTTTTATCTTACCCTCAAAATATATATCTAATATATTCTCTATATATTTTGTACTGAATTGTAGTTATAATGTACCATGCAATCTTTCAAGGACATTTAAAAGTCTCTTCTAAAGAACACAAATGTTGTGAAACTATTTACAGCAAATAACATTTCACCTGCATAGCTCTATTACTAAATATATTGTCAAAACATTTGTGATTTTTGCTGCCCACCTACACCCACTAGGCCTTTGCCCAGTCACACACTCATTCTCAGTTTTGGCACCTTCCTCTCAGACTGAATTGCTAGGTTTTGAAAATATTGCCTCATACATTCAAGACTAAGGACAGTGTGTTTTTTTTTCTTTCCTTTTTTTTTTTCCTGTGTGATATTGGTTTTGTGCAAAAGACAAATACAAGTGTGAGCACAGTTAGGCGCCCTAATGGAAGTTAAGGGTCCAACATGAAAGAGAGGTGTGTGTTACAGAGCAACAAAGACAGTATGCCTTTATGCCAAACAGAAAAGGCCATCTGTATTAAAGGGCAGCATGCCTTTAAGAACCAACTGCCGTCAACTCTATTTGGCAAGAGTGCATAACAACTGTGATCACTCAGACAGAGAAAACATGCTACTGTATGCTAGCTTCCTTTGGCAAAGTCCTAAGAATGTCATGCAAGCCACAAAAATAGACTTTAGGAATAAAAGATAGACTATATGACTAACGCAGCTATGCAGCATAATGATTAGAAGTTAATGAAGACACTGCATGTGTGTGTGGGGGTAGGGTGGCGGGTGTGGGCTAAATGTAGTGCACACCAATGTAATGTGAGATAGCTGAGGTGGTTAATACTGTGCTTTAGTACATCCTTTAAGGGGTTTGCGTCTTCCTAAAAAGGTTGTGCAAGTGGCAGGTTTGATTTCGACAAAGGCTGACTAGATACAAACACAACAACAACAACTTTGCTATGCCTTCTCTCCCCCTCTTCGCTCTCTATCACTTGTGTCCCCTCTTTACTCCGGAAACATTATTTTCTGGCCAGTTTGTCTCTCACTTAGCTTACTTGTTTTAAATTATTCACTATTGCCTTTTGGCCCCTAAATGTTTCTTGCCTTCTTGTGCAAAGAGGAAGCAGACCAGGCTCTTAGGCAGTTTAGAAATCATCATGCTGTAGGCCAAGTTCTAGAGAGGATTACTGTAACAGTCCCTGAGAAGGTTGGGTGTACTTTTTTTTTTTTTACACGTTTCTCTACAACACATCGACTTCTAGCACGGTGGGTAACCATTACACTAGAGCATGCAGGTCATGACATGCATTACCTCTAAGGTGATTGGTGAACGGCATTCAAAATCTTTTAGAAAGTCTGGGCTTCACCCCCCAAGATAGGAAACACACTGTAAAGTGATTATCTTTCTCACTTGCAGTAGTACAGCTGAGGGAGAATTATGGGAAATTACTATTATTTAAAATTTTCAAAAGGTTTTGTTTTTACAGCTCCTTCCTGGATATAAAATGTTAGCAATACCAAGCCAGCATCCTTAAGGTATAAGAGGAAAAATGGCGACACTAAGGGATGGTGATCATCATAATAGCAGAGAGAGTGAGTGAGTAAGTGGTGGTTTCACTCTTGCAGTGGCCTATGATAAAGCCACAGTATAGGTAATCACTTGTTTTCATGTTTGTTCAGACAAGGGGACCACGGGGCTGTGCTTTTGGGGGGTGGGAGGGGTTGTACAGATATTTATCTCCATCATATAACTTCTATGTTATCCGAGGATCAGCAACCAGCATCTGGTTAGTTACCGTTACAAAATTAGCTGAGAAATACAGAGCAGCAGAGAGGTACAATGACTTTGTGCCTTGGGCCATCTTCGCACAACAACACAAGCACCAGTCCCACAATCTAGTGTCTTCTTCTTGTGTCGCAAATCAAAAAGAAAAAAGACAGAAAAACCAACAAAACAAAAAAAGGGGGCCTGTTAGCTATTCCTACTAGCCAACTCTCTCTGATCAGGCCCGTTTTGTTCACCACCCTATCAAACATAGGTCAAAAAGCCATTTAAGTACCTTTGTTTTACATAAGTCATCTTCCAGCAGATTAATGGGGTTGTTTAAGGGGTTGGTGTTGGATTGTCCTATCCATAGAGAGCGAGCAAGTACTGTGAAATCCTGTCCACTTTTTTCTAGCAAGGCCACTGCCAGCCAGTTTTGTCCAGTATCATGACCCCTGCTGCTGCTTCTCTAGCGTCCCAACTTTTGCTTCCACGCCTCCGTTTTTACACACAGGGACGCTCATGCCACCCTGCAAGTTCTTGCAGCGGCAGCCAGGCCTGCTAACATTGTCGTAACACTTCTGTCCCAGTTTGGCCAGGCCCATAGCTGGCAGATAGCAGACGAGGCAAGGCAGGACGAGGGAAAGGGCAGCCATGAAGGACCAGCGAGCACAGCAGTTGGCCTGGGAGCACGAGCAGGGCTTGTCGGCGCAGGAGCCCTCGTCATCCTCATCCTCAGTACAGTGGTAGAAGATCCCTTTGACCAGGCACATGCAGGTGGCTGTATCCACCAGGCTCTGAGCAGAGCACAGGCACTCCTGGTTGCAGACCCAGCAAGAGGGTAGGGGTCTGGGGAGCGTACACTCCGTGCAGCGGCACTTCCCGCAGTGCTCGCAGAGAAGGAGGTGCTTCTTCTCAGCTGGGGAGGAAGGGATCAGCGCCAACCCCTGCTGGCCACCAGTGGAGCACACGCCTCCTGCAGGCATCTTAGCAGACTTGAGGTCCAGCGATTTGGAGGAGGAGCAGGAGGAAGCGGAGGAAGAGGAGGTGAGGACCTTAGATTCAGAGGAAGTGAAACACCCTGGAGTTCGGGTATTGACTGTGTTGATAGGGCCCTGGTGGAGGTGCAGGTTCGGGTGGTGGTCCACCGTTGGGGTGGGTGCAGCATGGTCCAACAGCCTCTGATCAGATGAGGTGCTGCTGCTGCTGCTGATAGAGCTGGGCCTCCCACTAAAGGAAATCCAAGGGTGGGTGGTGGTGTCCTGGTGAGGGTGGGGTTCACACCGGCCCTGCTGGTGGTGCTGGTTTTGGTGATTATGATGATGGTTGTGGTTTGCCCCCAGGAAAGCCTCTTGGTTCTGACCAAGCCAGGTGATTCTTCGGTTTACAGACTTCTGGCTTGGGGGCTGCTGGGAGACGACAGCTGGGCTGTCGATGTAGTCGTTCTCCACATGCGAGGACTTTATCTGATCGATGGGGTAGATGGTGAGGGGGTGCTGCAGGCGGCCATAGGGCACCCGACTGTCCAGCAGGGGCTGGGATATGAGGGAGGAGGACACTCCGGGGATGTGGTGGGGAACCCTGGACTCCATGTGTAGGCTGGTGCCTCGCACGTCTTCACTCTAAAGCAGCATTTAGCAATACTGAAAAGACAGATACAAGAAAGACAGTTATGACTACCAGCATCTGCTGCTGCTGTTCTCAGTCCTTCCCCTTTTGATCCTCTTTTCTAAAGGCCTTATCTTAAACAACAAATAAAGCAAAGCATATTATGAAAAGTGGGTGGCAGTGAAAAAAAAGTGTTCAAAGAGTGGCAGCCAGGTTAAAGAATGGTGTATGATGAACACATTGCCTTCCTTAATTTGTCTTTAACCAAACAAGGATAGGTCGTGGTTGAAACCTTGAGTTTGTTTGACATGATGTAAGAAAAATGCTAAGATATGTTGAGGTATATTGGTAGGTCAGGTTTTAAAGTGTCCCTTTGAACCTCTTTGGTGTAACTTCACTTTCCTGCTGCTTTTGCATCGTCACTGTTGATGACTGCTGCTTTATCTAATGTCTAAACTACTAAGACTACTTTCCCCACATCACTGCGACTTTTCTGTGTGACTGCAATAAATCATACAATGACAATCCAGGATCACTCCAAATCCACACATCAGACAGCATGTTAAAATGACATAATTCACAAGCAGTTTACTACAGCCAAGAAAATTATCAAATCTTTAAAACCAAAGCATTTCAGCCCGTCAACAGAAATCTTTTTCCAGACCAGATCTTTGTGATAATCTGAATGAAGAGTTTCCAAATGATCTTGATTTTTAGACTGAATACCAACAGGGTTTCAAACCTCCTCCATTCTAACTTTGACATTAGAACAATAGAAGTTGGGCTCTCATTGCCTCTCTTCCAAAGACCAGAGAGCAGGGCTTGCATGCAAAAGACTCAAAGATGCAAAACAAGGCAGAGCAAAGAGAGGAGAAGGTTGCCTGAAAAGGGACTTCGACAAAGACAAAATGAACGCAAGAAGCAAAGGAAATTAGGTCTTTGTAGGGAATCACAGTAAAATGAGAGCTACCACCATCCACCAAATAGGCCTAATATAATTTAACCTATATAATTTCAGTTTTTGCAAATTTTCTCTCTCAGTGTGCTGCACGTAAACACAAAGCTGAATCAGACCAATCTTGGAAATTTGTGAATGAAACTGGTTTCGTGAACTGCAGGGTTTTTTTTTGTTTTTTTTTGTTTTTTTGTGAATGGAGGCCGCTGACTGCACTCGGTGCTGCAAGCGTGAATCAGTGCGCGCCCCAGTCATGATGAGCCGAAATGAAAACGGTTCCATCCATTTCATCAATGACCGCTCTGCAGCCGCCAAAGACCTGACCTGCTTCACAGAAAATAAACAGATGAGTGAAGACAAACGACGCAGCTCAGCCGACATTTCCACTGACCCACATCTGCGGTGTTCAGTTACCTTATTGCCAGATATAGGCTACCCCGTCAAAACCCTGTTTATTTAACCCCCCCCCCCCCCTTTTTTTTTATCTATTCTTTCAAGACAACATTTTCCAATTACCTAAAAACCTGTCGCTTCATTAATGCGCATGAACGTGCTTCCATTTTTGGGAAAAATGAGCCAGTACTCGTCACTGCTTTACTTTGCTTGGCCGTCGGCTGGTCTTATTCCCCCCCCACCCCCCCTCTCAGATTTGCAAAAGCCTGGTTGAGAAACCTGTTGCGACACTGCTGGCACCGACACCAGCGATCTTTGTGATCGTCATATCTAGACCATTATGAGCTCCAAGTCGGAACTGTGCGTGTGTGCGTCCCTCCCTTCAATATGTGAATAAAAACCAGAGGCAGCCGCTCGGCATACTCGAATAGCATGTTTATATAGGCATTGCTACCTCGTATCCAACACCTCACTCTTAATATCTGTAAATTGACCAAAGTATAGAAGTATAAGCTTGGTGGTGAAAACGGTGTAGCCTGCACCGTGCGCCACCGCCGGAGGGACGTTTGTGGGGTAGTTTTAATCGGCGGCAATGAAGTGCGTAGTTTGATGCGTAAACCTGGACGTTATGCGGCAGCCAAAAGAAGCCGATCAAATATTAATCTTGATATTTTATTGGGAATAAACCGGATAAGATGGAAATGCTCGGGGTTAATTACAAAAACACCTGACACAACCTACATGGCGTGCCAGCCGGGCGCTCGCTGCAGAGCGAGAAGGAGACACGCAACCGAGCCGCCCGAGATGAACCATGTACGGGCAGCCGAGAGGACGGGGGCTCAGGCACGGGTGGAAATGTCAGTCCGTTCCGCTGCTTCATACTGCGACAGCGGATTTAGAAGAAACCACAAACGGCGACGCGTTAGATGTTGAAATCCATATTTGCTAAAAAAAAAAAAAAGATAGAGAAAGAAAAAAGAAAAAAGAAAAAGCGGCATTTCGAGCGCTACGAAAGTTACGCTTTAAAACACGACAATGTCTCCCCTCTGTGCGCCCTCAACCATGCTTTTGGTAAGAAATCGGTGGTTAAATATTGACTCAGTGTGCAAACACGGGTCGGGGAAACAGCTTGTTGCAAAATAGAATTTGCAAGAGCGTTTTCGTGCCTGCGACCCAGCGGATTGAGAGGGACAGTGAAGCGTATAGGCAGCAAAGAGACAGAGCGGTCGGTCGGTCGGTCGGTGCAGCCACACACTCACAAGTTACAAACACTAAACGGTGAGAAAAAAAAAACAAAAAAAAAAAAAACACCAGAGGTGATCACTTACTGTGGTCTCAGGATAAAATTCTCATCTCTTCGTTGCGCACCACGTTTGCGCGCTGGGTTATAGTCCAGTCCAAGCGAGTGAGTAGCTCCAAAAATGACGAGTAGAGATAAGTCCAAATGTTAGGAGATAATAAGAGCAAGGTATGCGAACGGGAGAGCGAGTCTCCAGCACTAATCTCCACTCGCTGGTGCGTAAAAGGCGACTGCGGTTGTGGACGCAGAGCTTTGGGTATGATGTTGCAACCACCGAGGGGGAGGGAAGTGAGTTTTTATGAATGGGAGGGTAGAGGAAAGGAAAGGGACGGCACTGCGCAGATGCCTCGGCTTTTTTTTCCCTCTTTTTTTTTGTGAATGGGAGGGCAGAGCGACTCGGGGAGGCTGAAATGCGGAGGTTACATTTTTATGAATGGGGAGGACTCGGAATGGCATTGCGCAGGCGCGATGCCGAGATTTTTATGAATGGGAAGAAATGGCGAATGAGGTGTGTGTGTGTGTGTGTGTGTGTGTGTGCGAGAGAGAGAGTGTGTGCGTGTGTGTGTGTGAGGGAGAGAAGGGGGGTGAGAGAATGAAGAGGTGGGGGCTTTTATTGGTCACAAGGGCAATGTCAGGCCTGATTTACATAAAGAGTCGGCTCATCGGCGGTGGTGCCACTCTCGCTTTATTTTAGCCTGTTAATTTATTTATCTATGCAGCGCGCTTCCTGCTGCATGTTAAAGGAGACGTGATTATTGCATTGTGTAATAAATGAGAGAGCGAGCGGGATGTGAGTGGGCTAAATCTGCTGTGAATGAATTCATTTCTCCATTGCTGGCAAATCTGATCTCTAATATTCCTCTGATTGTGATGAATTGGTGCCAAAATGTCTAATGAAAAATATGAAGATGCAGTCATGGCCAGTGTCCTGGAAAAGACAAAAAAAAAAAATCTCTGCAAAAGCCATAAATCTGGAAGAGTGTGATACAAGTGGGGGTAATAAATAAAAAACATTGGACGTTTGAGGGTTATTTTTTTTTAATTATTATAATCAGTGGTTTCTCGAAGAGGATGTCAAAATTCCCGAGAATCTTTCACATTACATGCCTCAGCTCGATTAGGATAAATAATACCCTTCCTGTTCTATCTAAAGCCGTTTATTGCGAACAAGGACGTGCCCTTCCTTCCTCTGCAACAATGTGAAGTATGACTACAGCTTCTATGGCAGGGAAAAAAAAAAAAAAAAAAAAAACAGAGGAGAAGAAGAAGGAGGAGGAGGGGGGGGGGTTATAACGCCTACTCTGAAACGCAAACCAGCATGAGGGCAGGCAGGATTCACAAAAGGACAGGATGTTGTTGATTTGTACCGAAACCACACGGAGGAAATGAGTGTGAATTTCCTTTCTCTCTGACATCCCAGTGTGTGTGTGCGTGTGTGTTTCCCTGCAACCCCCCCCCCCCCACCCCACCCCACCCCACCCCCTCCCTCGGCTTGGGGCTTTTAACCAGTCAAAGGTTAACAGTTGCCCCATTATCCGTTTGCACACATCGCCATGGCAACCACTACACCTCCAAATTGGGATTACTGTTTTGGAGAAAGCTTGGGTCAGAGAGAAAAAAGGGAAAGAAAGGGGTGTATTTATTTAGACTATATTTGGATGCATCAAGGAGAGATTACTGTACATTTACTGTGCCATTCATGTCAGTAACACATATAGACTACTGAAAAGAGATCAAGTTGAATGGACTGTATCTGCTCCCGATCAATAACAAAATGTAAAGACCACTGTCAGTGTTTGCATCCAATAGTTTATTTCTATTGTTGGCCTATAATTGTTAATTTAAGGGGACTTCATCACACACTGTGTTTTGTTTATAGGGATTATGTTTATATAGGGATTTAAAGTGTGACTGTGGTGCTCAAGAGCAAATGTTTGATCTTATCATGCAAGTGTTGTTTTTCTCAATTGCACGATTTAAATACCCTTTTTGTATATTATTAATAATATAGTTTTAGATTAGTATAATAAATAACATAATTATACTAACAAATAAATGTATAAAGACATTTTCTGAATTTGGATTTTTGAATTTGAACTTAACTTTATCTGCACAGCACTTTTACACAGTCCCTTTCCTAACATTTATATCCATCTCTCTCCTCCTCTCTCTCTCTCACGCACACATATAGACATAGAGACGTGCACAAAGACGTATAACCTACTGGAGATACTTGCAGATTTCTGTCCGCAGCTGTGTGGCTTGCAGGCATGGCCTACATGAAGTGCTTGTTGAACTGTAGATTTCTCGTTGGTGTGATCATCCAGGCATACATGCACGGAAGGGACGGCCTAGATTTCTCTCCAGAGCCTTCCCTCCCAGCCTTCCTTCCTGCCACATCTGCTGGCTACTGCTGTGAGCTTGGGATAATAATGGACAGCCCCATCTGCTTCCAGAGCAGTTTGACATATTTAATGTTAAATCTTTTTTTTCATTCCCTTGAACAAACCTAAAAAAAAAACCTTCATATTTTTAAAAAAGTTTTCTTTATTCTGCTTCTTTTTTAGACCTGAAGTAATCCACAAACATGTCAGTCTAAATCAAATTACAATGTCAACAGCCTTTTTGTTTATCACTTTGGTCTATCACTTGATGTATGTTACGGATCTATTGGTATTGGTCTGTCTTGAATTTCCTGACTGTTCCCAAGACACAATGACTTGAGAAGTGGTAATTGGTCAGTGTGTGTGTGTATTTGTGTGTCTGTGTGTGTGTGTGTGTGAGCAGGGTGTTAGATGGCGGTGCTTAAATGCAAATCACAGCAATAGCTCTACAGAGTGCTCTCAGTCTACATCAAATGCTTCCTGTTGCAGGTAAGCCGTCATTTACCCCCCACTCCTGACACTTAACAATACGCATCTCTCACCAATTAGCAGTAGCATGGGCCTGTAGTTGCCTTTCAAATGCAGGTCACACAAGGCCGGCGTGTCTCTGTGCTCACGGCTTACCTCACACACATGAAATAAAATTTTGAAGGAAGGAACTGAGAAGTGACGATAACACAAAAAAATGATTCAGTAAAAAGGACTCTAAAGAACAAAAGAGAAGCGGTTTAATACCGGTTCTTTGTATTTAATGGGCATGTTCATTCAGTAATACACATGCCCAGACTAACCTCCTGACAGGCCTCTATTGACCCCTAATGTACATGGGAGTGCCTTTATTTCCCCAGGCACTGAGAAACCAACCAGAACTTTATAGAGCTGAAATGATTAGGTCATTAATCAAATAGTGAATTGAAAGAATATAAATATGTCATGATTTTGATAAATGATTAATTGTTTAAGTAATCTTTTGACCAAAAATCTCAAAAAATGAATTGGTAAGCTTCTCAAATGTGAATATTTACTAGGTTTGTACAATAGAAACTCAACATATTCAACCAGTTCTTCACTACCAGTAAAGATAGCTTCTTTGAAAATTAAATACAAACAGTTGCAACCCCGCAGAAAACATCTCTCTTTTGACTTATGTCCCTGACTTGGCAAGTTTGCTTTGCTTACTTCCTGTAAATATTTGTGTTGTTAAGGAACATTGAGCAATCCTATTCTACCCTCTGGCTGTGAGAATTGGACCCTTAGTAGCCTAGATTCAGAGGCATGACTCTTCTTACATATCACAACAACTGTGTTTGGTCATGATGAAACTCTGCCCGGTTGTGGAGCCGAATGTTTGTTAGCCAAATAACGAAAGGATGTTGACGCAAAGACAAATTGAAGGAAAATTCCTCACTCACACACTCACAAAGTTGTGCATCAATGTGTTACTTTTCATAGTTTACATCAAAACATGAAATTTACTTTAGTCATTAAATTATACCGATCGATTTTTAAAAAAATATAGCCTCTCTGAAAAGTCTCAGCATGATGTCCTGTTGTCTATGATTAACCACTTATGGGAGTAAGAGATGCTCCATATAGCCTACAATAAATCAGTTTGGTTCCCAAACAAGGGTATTGTACCTCAAATAATAGCGCAGGAGCTGCCAGGGGGTGCAAGCTCAACTACTAAACCCAGTTTGGTCTAAAAACATATCCACATATTTGTGTTCAGAAGGAAAATATAAAGGCAAATAGGATTACACTGGTGTGATCACCACATGTGGAACCTGGTGGTAGGTAAGTGGCCGGTTGAAATAGTTAGCAAAAACGTAATGGATAAATGGCTGAAATAATTTGTAAAAAAGCAATAGCTAAACAGCTGAAATAGTAAACTGTAAGTAATAAATGGTTGAAGTAGCCAAACAATTTAAGTAGTTAGCTAAAGGTAGGCCAATAGCTCTAGAATAGTTAGCTTAAATAAAAGAAACTCAACTGAAATACTTCGCTAAAGGTAATTGATAAACAGTTGAAACAGTTAGCTAAAAGTAGCTAAACAGTTGAAATAATTATCTAAAAATAATGGCTAAACTATTGAAATAGAAAGTAGTGAATGAATTGTTGACATACTAGCTAAGCAAAAAATAATACATGGCTGAAACAGTTAGCTAAAAGTAATGAATAAAACCATAGTGAGATAAAAGTAATGGATGGACATTTGAAATAGTACAAACTAACAAATGGTTGAAATGAAAGTAATGGATAAGTAGATGAAATAGCTAAACAGTTAAAGTAGTCAGTAATATTCAAGGAAAAAGTAATATGTAAACAGGTTAAATAGTTAGCTGAAAGTTAAAAAAAATAATAATAAAAACATAAAAACATAAAATGAATAAACAGTTGAAATAGTTGAAAGTAATGGGTAAGTAAAATGGCTGATTCCAGGTTCAGCTACTCCAAATGATAGTAATACAAACTTGATCAAATAGCCTACATAAAGTAACCAAATATAGACCGTTTGACATTGTATGAAAAAAGTATCAATATCCTCTTAAAAGGTATGGTGTTAAAGAAGATCTACGCCTTAATAAATTCAGAAGAACGTGGTGGCTGCATCACCAACCTTACTTGTCATAAGGGTGGATTTTTCTTTTAAAGAGTAGGTTGGCTTCGGGCCAACAGTAACAGAATTAGCAAATGTAATGATGTGTTGGAACTTACAGGGACACTCACATTGAGAAAGCTGAGAGCTGCATTGTAGAAAACTCTATCGTTTTCCTGCAGTGAGAGGCGGATCTTGACCATGAGGCCAGGTAGCTTCAACTCTTCAAATATTGACTTCCTTCCTCGCTGCCCGCCTGGTCAGGAGGTGTGTTTGTATGCTTTGGAGTCAGGAAAGGTGTGTGGTGAGAGAGGTAGGAAGGGGGGTGGGGGTGCATGTACATGTGGTTGTGTGAGTCTGTGTGTCCACATCCATCAAAATAAAGAGTTTGATGACTTTGGCCTGCCCTCATTGCACCATAATAGGATACATTAGACCTAATTCACTTAGAGCCATTAGAGAGCTTGAAAATTCCTGTAAAGGAATAACAACACAGAGGCTAAATGAGCTACACTGGCTACGCTGCTGTAGTAGTTTCACAACATATTGTTTTGTAACAGGATCCTGAACACTACATCACTTCTTTTTTTTGCGTAGGTTTTGTGTTTTTTAAAGGTTCCTTTAAACTTTTGTTGTCTGAAATGCATTGTTTCTATTTTTAATTAATAATTTCTCATATTTAATCAGTGTATACACAGGGAATACCATTCACATAAATCAGTGTCATCACCAGAATTAAAATATTTTTACTTTCACCCAAAATCAAGGAATTGTTTTGTCCATCTAGACTGCTTTTACACAACTTTATTCCACATCAGTCTAAAAGCTTTTCATGAGCATTTGACATTTTGAAAGGAAATTTCATGACCAATAATTTGACATGGTTATGCAGGAGGAAATGGGTTTTGTGGCTCCAGATAGTTACACCCATTGTGAGAAAGGCCCTAGTCCCTTAGTGGCAGCCTGTCCAGGTCAGCAGTGAGAACCACAGGACGTTGTTTTTTTCTTTTTTTCTTTCCTGGGCACCCATCCCAGGAAATGTGGCCTCACCTGGTTTGGGGCTGGCCAATCCTAAGACAACATCAAGTAGCATATGCCATTTAGCAGATGCTTTTTCTTCATGCTATGGGCAAGAGAGGTATATTGAGCCCTCAAAATAGTGACCTCAAAATAACTGCAAGTTGTCTACAGACCCCTATTAAGATTTAGTCTCAGAGAATGCCCACTGAAAATATTATTGTTGATAGGCGAGAAGAAAACTATACTTTATTTGGTGAAATAAACAATGACCATTTGATTTATGCTTTTATATGTGAAAAATGCTTAAATTAAATTGACATTAAATTACATCAATTTCTGTTTGTTGTGACTCTCGGGGACAATTGAGGATCCCTAGCTTTGAAAGCCTAACCTCTGGATATGGAAGCTATATTTGCACTGGATGACCCAGGCTCAGTGTCCATGTGGAGCATCTGCCCTGCAATGCTCTCGAGTGAGAATCCATGTCAGCTGCAGGGGTGCTGCTCTGTTGCTGACCCTGACCTCTGAACTTCCTGAGTTTGGGGAAAAGCAATGAAAGAATTTAGCCTGTAGGGATCAATAAAACCTTCTCATTAAAACGCCATGATACATTTTTAGTATGGGTGGTCCCAGGGCATTACTGGGTTTAGGAGGCCTGGACTGTTGACCGTTTCTTCTACAGTTAGATATCATCATGATTGTGCACTAATGAACTCAGGGAGTCATGGAAGTACCCGAAACCAGCAGCGTAGTTATGGATGCATATCTGCCCATACATCCCCCTTTTCTATTCATTTTAGTCCTTTGGCACCTATATAAGAATAACAACACAACTATAGACAATAGACAAAATAATTTAAGCGTGTGGTACTAAGATGAAATTTTAGTCATTTAAATTCTGCACATAGAACAGGTTTTTTCCCCCAACATATCTCTACGTTATAAAAATAAAGTTATATTACTATAAATAAAACATGATAAGTGTATACACCTACAAATAGACTCCAGAGGATCCACCAACAGCGTCCATGAAAGAGCAAAATTAGCAGAGCCATTATTTGTTTTCTAAAACATTTCAGCAACAATTTCATGGGTGCACCATGTCTGAAATGAAGATGCCACTCTTTCTGTAAAACTACGTTTGAACTTGATTTTAACTTTGTTCAGTGGGCGACACTATTCAAATCCTCTCTTCATTTTCCTGCCACAACAGTTCCAGACTGACACTCTGGTCTTTGTGAGTAATGTAGAAGCTACTACAGTAGAGACACTGCACTACGTTAAAAGTCAACTATGGGCGTCATTTAAACACAGTTGGAAAGATGCAACAGATGATGTATAGCAGGACAGTTTATATTGTAGCACCAAAGATGAACTTAGGGCTAGTGAGGAAAATATTTTACACTGCACTTTCTGATGTTCTCCTTTTGTCTCACAATGCTGTTTTCACATTTGGCTCCTGATACACAAAAACATAAATATATGTGCACAGAAAACATAAATATATGTGCACAGAAAGACATTTATAAACATTAATAAACATACAGCATGAGCAGAAATTACACACACACACACACACACACACACACACACAAACACACATCCCTAACTTGGCCTTCCATCACAGTTTCCATAGTCAACCGGCTGGCTGATATTATGTCTAATTTCAGGCATGTAATTAGTGTGTAGCCTGGTCTGGTTCTGTCTGGGTCAGTGTCGAGACTGTGTGTGAGTGTGTGTGTGTGTGTGTGTGTGTGTGTGTGAGAGTAATGTCTACATAACTGGTGTGTTTATGTACATGTGTGTTGAGTCTGATGTTAGCCAGCACCACAGGATGGGATTGCACCACTTTAGGCTGAACCATACATGGAGGGCAAATTAAAAAACACATTACTGTGCTAACACACACACACACACACACACACAGATATGCAAGTAGCCATATGCAAAAAGGCAGAAATAGCAGAGAACAACTAATATGGGGTGATGCTTTTTACCAGGCAGCCGCAAAACATACACGTCCCTCATATTAAAACTCGTGGATGTGCCAAACTAAGCAGACAGACAGACAGCAGTAGAGTTTTGACTTTCAAATTTAGATGAAATGCTAATGATCCGTGTCCCAGTGAGCAGTAATAGGGTACATCAAAGACTAAATTCTTAGTATAAAATAAAATCAGCATGTGTGGGCTAGATATTACATGTATGAAAGTAATTCCAACACTAATTCTGATATAATTGACTGAAATTTTGAGGTGAAAATCTTCAAACACCCATGTCACTTACAGAGCAGGAAAAGGATTTCCAAAGTTGCCCAGAGAGAAACGCCATATATTTTTGCCATTTAGCATTTATTTATTTTTTTTGCATTTGTGGTGCAGAGCTGCTTTTGCAGTCCCGGTGAGGGCAACATCTGGAAGCTGCCTTTTATCCACACGCTTCTGTCTTTTTGTTAAAGAAGCATTTCAAAAACATTTTACATTAAATCTTTGCAGTATATTGTAATTTCTGTACTCACTTAATCACTCTGTTACTCTGTATTCCTAGTAAGTTATTTTCCCTATACTGCTATTCTGAGCTACAACTATTGCAAGTCCACCCATCCTGGAAAAAAAGAACAAGTCTTTGTAACTCCCTTTGAAGATTTATTTTTCATAATAATGTTTTCTCATCTAAATCAAAGGTCTAAAGAGAGATGATATAATTGAGCATTTTAAAGCCTTGAGACATGAGGGGGAATACAGGTAGGAGAATCTGTTCAAGTATGGGGTGAACCCCACTGATGGAGCAAGAATTCAGATCCTTTACATGTGTAAAGGTAGTAATACCATGGTAACACTCTACTTTATGTCCCCCTATTTAGTATTTACAAGAATAATGGCCCATGTGAGTGCTGCAATATATTACATGTAATGTATTATTAGATCATTAATGCTTTTACTTTAATGTGTAGTTAGCATTTTATTTCTTTAGACCTTAACTGAACTATTTTACATACAGTTGGGTCCATGAATCCATTTTATGTTTGGTATGTAAAATCTTGATTTGTAAAGTAACCAGTAACTGTAGCTGTCAAATAAATATGAGGAGTACTGGAGTTAAAGTATTAAGTGGTACGAAATGGGAATACTTATTTGCACCCAAGTACAGAACTTGAAGAAATGTGTGACTGAATGTGTGTGTGGTGCATACATGTATGGTTGTGTGCATGCGTGTGTTCATCCCCGGGTTGCGTGGATGATATGTGCTCACGGCGACACTTGGAATGCCCAGAATGTGAGGGGCAGTGAGGAGAAGCGAGGGTTTCTGATACCACGCCCCTGATGGCAGGTCACGCTTCAGTGATTGGTTGGTCCCTGGAGGTCGGAGTGCAGTCGGGGTCCTGTCACTCCTCTGAAGAAATGTCAAAGGTCAACTTCCACCGGAGCTCTCCTTTCCGCCCCTCGCCCAGCGGGGTTCTTCCAGCTTAGACAAGAGCCATGAAATTAAACAAAATATATTTTTTTTCTTTTTTGGGGAATAGAGGAAGGTCTTACTGCTAAAATCTGTCGATTGGTCTCAACTTTTTGTCTTTGGCTTCATGCATGTAGTGTTTATAGACATAATATAGAACCTATGAATCATCAGGTATAAATATCTCATTGTGGTTTGAGTTTAAAGAGCATGGAAAATGTAATCTTAATGTTTTATTAAAAGACTCATTTAAACCCACTTTGTTCCAGAAAAATAGTTTCGACTCTAACCCTAATGATAAAATTATTCTGTTTCAGCACATCTGCTCAGTTGTAGGTGTTACAGTGATGTGTCACTTCCTCATATGCTGCCAGGGAAGGGTGGAATATTATTATGTGACAAAATAAACACCTAATGCAAATGGACCCTGAAGTGACTTAATCATATATAGCACAAGGCATAGAGTGTTAGGTTGAAGGCCAGTTAGCTCCAAATCATATGTTCAGGTTTAAAAAAGAGGGTATGTTTAAGAAGAAACATCTCAATAATCATTTCTGACTTTTCAGACAGCCACAGCCTTCCATTCATTTCTGATTAGTTTATGAAACAACTAACAGATTCTGGAAACTTGCTCAGAGATGTATAACCCATCACAGTGAAACAACATTTTCTTTGAAGTTATATTATCATTATGAAGTTTAAAGAGAAGATCATACTGATATATTTAGAGGCTTACGGCAGCACATTTTCATAAACTTGCTGCACAGCTAGTTTCACAGCTAGTTTCAACATGTTAATGTGATCACGTTGATAAGAAAATCCTCAGTTGTCTAATATTTACTAAACCTGTGAAAACTGGTGACACATACTCTCCAGGGGAATACACATTAGACACACAGCCCCTCATTACTTGGCTAAATGTAGATTTCTTACTTTCTGACTCCCCCTCATTCAGCAACTCTACTTGATCATAAATCATGTCATTACATGTTGTCATTTTTAACTTTTAGGGTTTATTTCATGAATTAATAGGCAGACAACAGCTACATAAAAGGATATATTATAGGAGGTGTGATGGACACAGCGGGACAAATATAGTAGTATTACCTTGAAATGAAAAACAGCTGATTTTCAGAAATATATTTTAGGTGGATAATCTTAATACCACTGTAAGTATTGACAACTGTATGACAACATGTTAAAACTTGAGCCACTTGTCCTGTTTTTCTTCCCTAAACATAAAGTAGAATACTGTATTCTGAGAAATTACAGTGACCCTGAGAACTCAGTTCATGAAAGCTAATATCAGCAGAAATGTAAGCTTTATTTTTAATATTTTTACCGCTTTATCTTGCTATCCATCAGCCCTTTCATTTTGAACTACGGTTTGTGAACTGTTGAACTGCAGTGCAACTATGGCGCTCATTGTATTACTCTGCAGATCAGCTCTTTGAGTCAGATACAGCTAAGCATAGGTGGAATACGGTAGTTCAACAGATGAAAAAATGTAGTTCCAAAGGAAATGGCTGTGCACACCTAGATCAATATTGTTTTCTTTCTGTGGGCATTTTTTTGTGGCTAAGACACATTTGAGCAGATGGTCCCATCCACAGCAGCACACCTCTCAGTTTCTGTGCTGGTGCTCCCAGCTGCCTCTTTAAACTGGGAGCAAGCTTATCCGAATGTGCTACAGGGGGTAGTATGCCGACGATATATAACTACCTCACACAACCCCACGTCAAATAACCTGAACTTCACTTCACTTAAAGTTGCACAGGAGAAAACAGAACTAAGTCAGAAAATTAAGTCTCCAGAGGACATTTAAAACCGGCTAGCATGTCTGGGCATGGTAGTTCTTGCTCAAGCCTAGATAAAGGCATGGGCTTGTACTCAGTAGATATCTGCAAACACATTGTAACCATGCAATTAGAATGTGAAGACTGAAATAAACTGTTAGCTCTGGCCTCTAACACCATTGACAGATCATAAGCTTCATGATTTTTCTGTTTGCTTTTGCTTTCTATATTTTCATTGTCTTTTGTGTTTGGTTTGCTTGTGTTTTGTGTCTTTGCTTTTTTTTTTCTACTAAATGCTGCACTTGTGTGAAAATGTTTTCTTTCTCTTGATTGTCTAATTGCATGTTTTCTTAATCTGTGGTGTGCTAAGCTGCTGCGATATAAAATGACCATCACTGAAATAAAAGCAGAAAAAAATTATATTAGGAGAAGTGATACATTTAGCACCAGCACCGTTTTTGAAGCTCAGAGGCCAGCCTGTCTCAGAGCCAGAAAACACACTGGTGAAATCCACACCAAATCCACAATATGTTTCCTACTTTTAGACTGCCTGTGAACCAGATGTATGTGTTCTCTGTTTTCTATATATTTGTTTCTACTCTCAACAGCCTAAAAACATGTGAAAAGTTACCATTTTGTCATGTGAAACAGGCAAAAAAAGAGATGAACAGTATTGCAGAAAAGTTATAATGGCTGCAGCATCATCAGCTCACAGATACCCTGATGACAAGCTCAAATAAGGCCTTGAGAGGTGGGACAAGAGGAGAGGTAGAGGAGAGAGGAAGAAAGACAAAAGGAACAGATGAGTGGAAAAAAGGAGGTGAATGAGAGGATGGGACAGGAGGGCGGAAGAGGGAGAGGAAAAGAGGATAGATGAGAGGGGTGAGGAGATCAAAGGAAAGGAGAAAGGAGGTGAGGAAGGCAAAGAGAATATGAGAGGAGTATAAAATAATCACGGGGGAGGAGAAGGGAGGAGCACAAGAGGAGCGGAGGAAGGAAACACTGAAGGACAGGAGGAGAGGAGACGGCAAGGGATGGACATGAGACAGCTAGAGTAGCTTCCTGTGAGCCATCAGTCTGGAGAGGAACACAAAGAGGATAAAGTGGGTGGCGGACAAAGGAAAATCAGTTTCATCTTGGGAATCTACCCACGATTTGATTTTCCAATTTGGCCAGATGTGAATTGGTCATATAAGCAGGCTGATGAAAGCAGTTTTGGGAACAGGGTTAGACTGAGATATTAAACCCAATACTGGGCTTTTATTAAATATCTGATGTCAGCCGATGGATGGATGCTGACATAGCAGAGACGGCTTTCTCCGTCTGTGCGAGTCAGTATGAGCTGCTAGCCCCAAAACAGCTCCAGTAATATGGTTTTCAGAGAAAGTGTCTTATGTTGTTTAAAAGGAACTGTTCAACATTTTTGAAAGCTAACTTTCTTGCTGATAGTGAAATGAAAGATCGATGAAACTGTCATGTCTTTACATGAAGTATGAAGCTAAAGTCCAGATACAATTTGCTTAGCTAATCCTTGGAGACAGGGGAACAGCTAGTCTGTTCACCAGTTCTTCTAAAAAAAATAAGAACAAATATAGTTACCACACAAAACTTGTCATTTTAACATTTCTGTGTGTAGATTAAACAAATGACACAGTAAATAGTGAACTTTAAAAGTGCTGGCAGGTGTATGTTTGAACTTTGGACAGAGCTATTTCCCCCTGCTAGTGTTTATGCTAAGCTAAGCTAATCATCTCCTGGCTCAGTGATATTGATCTTCTCATTTAACAAGGAAGCAAATAAGGGTATTGCCCAAACCATAAAACTATACCTTTTGTTTAGAGGTTTTTCAACAATTCCAAATTTACAGTCCTGGGAAAACACTGGACCTCATTAGTGACAGAGGCTAGCCTGGGAAATAAATCTCTTTATGAAATCTACTCTTGCCTGAGTGAGTTTTTTAAAACCTTATTTGTTGTTGTTGAGTTGTATTTTTCTGTTTTATTTTATTTATTTTTTTTGTTAATTTATCTCAACTTGAATCTTGTTAAGTTAACAGTCTTTTATTTACATCTGTTATTGCTGTATTTATTTTTAATTTATATTGTAAATTATATTATCATTATTCTACCAACAAACTTGTCCTCTTGAATGATAAACATAGTTAAATTTAAAAAAAAAAAAATCCATGTCAGGTGATATTTTTGTGTGCTTACGGAGCTGATGTGGCTCACAGAGTTCAAAATGGTATAAAACTGTGAAATTAATTGTGATGTATATAAACTGTAGGATTATCACATTCCAGTTTCTGGAGGTGTATGTAAATCAGATTTTGCCCCTGGGAGTTGGTGTGTGTTTGTGTGCACTTGTGTCCAGATGAGTGAGTGTAGTGATTGTGCTTCACACGCCTCCAATTAATATATCAAGACCTCCTCCTGAGCTGAGAGGATGTGGCTCAAGAGGGATGCTTTGACTCACTGGCTCTTTAGTTGTGATGGATGATGAGGTGGTCAGTTTCCTAATGCAGAACCAGTCAATACAGGATGTGAATCAGGATCAGATTCAATATGAAAAGGAAATAAACACCAACTTTTCACTATTAGGTCTATTTTTACATGATCCAATTCGCACTAAAATGAATCATTTCAGCTTCAGGAACTGACGCGGCGGCAGTGACACGTACATTCTGGCAGATAGCTTCAGTCTACAAAGAATACTTTACTGCATCAGAGGAGCTGCGTTACTCTCCCTTCACCTGAACTTAAGTAAACTGGTTACTTCTAATTGTCTATAGTTACTTGGTAAATGGACAGGTAAATGAGAAACATGGTAAACCTGGTTAACAGAGCAAGATTTCTGCTGAGGAAACCTGATTTCTTGGTTGTGAACTGTATATGCCTAACCAGATTCCTAATGAGACTTTAGATGGGGGAAGTATCACTGTAATAGCAGTGCAGAGAGGTGACATGTTCCCCTCTGCTAAATATAGCATTTATAAGCAGGATAAAAAGATTTAATACATTTATAACACACTCTAACTATCTATCTATCTATCTATCTATCTATCTATCTATCTATCTATCTATCTATCTATCTATCTATCTATCTATCTATCGATCTAATGTAGTTGTAAACATTTAATTGTTTTTTTTTATATTGATCTAGATACATTCATAGTGGACGTTACAATTATTGACAAATACTGTCAACACTGGAAATGTCACCATCTGCTTATAACATGTAACAGAATCTGTTTTAAAAGAACTGATAAAACATTCCCTTTTGCCCTGTGGGCACTTCATGAAATAGCTATATAGTTCATAACCTGTGTTTTTTTTGTCTAGGCTACAATGACACCAGTAGTCTCACCTTCAAACAACAATAATCCTGCCCAAAGCTCTTTTTTTTTTTTTTTTTTACCAACAAGTCTGATTGTTTCTTTAAGAAGAATCTGACCTGGAAATTTGACATTTCATTCTGGGCCTCACCTCTCCTTTTTCCTACTTCTCCACCCCTCCCTTCGTCACCACACCTTCATTTCCTTAATTGATCCCCACATCCTGCATATCAGGCAGATTAACCTCGGATTAGCCAGGTAAACACAGCAGTGTGTGTGTGTGTGTGTGTGTGTGTGTGTGTGTGTGTGTGTGTGTTAAACTAGAGGGGGAAGTGGAGTCTTTGATCAGGCTAATGAGCTGCCAGCGCTCCCTCCAGGGCCTGCTGTTTGGCTGGGGGTTGTATGGACACCTGAAAAAACATGGAGACCACGCATAGCCTCCAGTGGCACACACACACACACACACACACACACACACACACACACTCATCAATGCAGCACACCCGCATCCTGCCACCATTATTGTCTGCCTGCCACCTCCTACCACCCCCTGCTAGTCGTCTCTATCCATGTGTCAGTCACACCCTCACTTCACCTCCAATCTCCTCCTCAGCTTCCACCCGACTAACAGTAGCCTAACCTTTCACAACGGTCACACCACCCACCTACTGCTTTGCCCCCTACCTATCTTCTATTCTGTCACTCACACAGTCTTCCACCTTCACTGACCATCCCCCATTCACCTTCATCTACAATTCTTCCTCTATTGAAGCTTACAGCCAATTGTCAAAATGCCTCTCAAGAGCATTTTTCGTTTTCTTTCTCTCTTTCTTGTTGCAATGAATACATACATACAGACATATAAATATGTACAACACATACAGCAACACACAACTCCTAACACTAGTTTGCTTCCTCCCTGTCACCCGCCAGTCACAGCCAAATAAAATGTGGCTAAGTGTCCCATGTCACCTTCTTACTATTTCCTGCCATTTCAGTCGCAGGCCTGAATCTAAAATCTTTGGCTACATGTAAGTTGTGTTTCTGACTTTGAGAAATGATTATATTCACTGTGATCTCCTAAATCGTGAGTTTCAGAGATAAAAAAAAACAAACAAAAAACAATAATTTCTCAATACTTAAGTTACCCAGCTGACCACTAAACACGTCCCCTGCCCTTAAAATCATTCAACAGTAATACATCTCAAGTAATTTCTTGGCTGCTGCCTCAGACCTTGGATCAAATCACTATTTTATGCATCAACTGACAAGATGCACATACAGTAAAATGAAAACTCCTCTGTCATGATCAGCTATAATAGCAAAAAAGAAATAGTGAAAAGTTTGAGGCATCATGAGGTTTGCTTCTTATTCTTTTTGCTAAAGGTTAGTATATTAATATATATGTGAAGGCTGTCATACATTAGTGTTTAAAAATAAGCTGCTTTTTAGTGTTTTTAGTGTTGGTGTTGGTAAATTGATCAACTGTGAAGAGCATTTTTGAAAAACTGCAATGTGATGTGGATGTAAGACTAAAAAAAAAGAAGCTTCAGTTGCTCAATGGCCCTTTTCTACTATGTCATCTTTCCAAGAAATCTCAAATCAAGAAAAGTCAGGAGCTTCAAATACAGGAACATCCTGCAGTTCCAGTTCTGGTCCCTGGACTACAGTATCCTGACCCAGGAAGTATCAAGATGCATTTTGCTGTTCTAACAGCATTGACTGGTCAAACACAGAACTGACAACCACTAGCACACCAGTGTGCAGCATGCAGTCAGAGTACAAGCAAACACTGGTTGACACTACTATCAACATTAAGACTTTTGGATGAAGATTTTGCTTTACATTACTGATTAAATTATAATTATAACATGTTTGTTCAAACAGGCTCAAAACCTGTCCTGCCATCACTGCTTTTATTGCTCCCCTTCCAAGGAAGTTTACCCACACACCCACATACATCACACTTCCTCACCCCTGCTGACCCTTCAACCCTGATGTGTGTCACTCAAGGTGGTGACAGTCAGAGATGGCACTGCCGACACAAGGGCACTCAAGCGATAAGCATTTGTTTTTGCCCTCCTGCTTTTTTTCTCCCTCTTCCTCTGAGGCCTTCGCAGCCTGTTGCTATGTGACCCATTGACCCATGACTTGATTGGTCTCTGACAGACCATCAAGGCTCTTTCTTATTTCACAGTGACAGCTACAGGACAATATATGACTTGGATGTGTTTAAAACGCTTTTTTAAAAAAAATGAAGTTAGTTTAAAACAAAGAGCAGCTGGGTGTTCTGATCCCATGTGGGTCGTGCTGCTGTTTAAAGGTATAACCTAGAATTTATTTGACCATCTAAAATTGGTACTCACATTACGCTCTTTCCCATGCGTTCGTAATATTATATGGCTAAGGAACTTTCTTAACCCATCATAACTCAAATTACAGGTCTATAATGATCAGGGGGAAACTTAATATTAAGGTTGAAAACTCCTGAGCCTTCGGTCCAGTGAATCACATGCCTTCTTCAAATAAAGCCACATCTCCTGAAAACACTTTACCTTACTCACCATCCTGTCTGAAAAGCTGTCTTACAATGACTGAGACGTTCACATGTTCACAGCCCACATCTGTGTAAAATGCTTATCTGCGTGGTTTCAAACCCCCTTGCCACAGATGTGACTGTGTTATATTTAGCTCTCTGGTGAAGCAACACTTTCAGCTGTCTGCCTCTGACACAAGAAACCGAAAAGTAAGTTTCCAAGGTGAGGAAGATGGAAACATATCACTGATATGTTGTGCAGCAGCCAGATTTGCTGATGATACATTGTGCCTGTTCTTAAAAAAAGTTTTGAGGTCGAAACTTAAAGGTTATCTGTGAATGATCATGGTCATGTGGTTTGTTGATTTACTTATTGTCACACTGTGTCACACTGACATGACACGAGAAGTGCCATTTGACTCATCCTTTTATCCAGGAGTCACTGTGATTCATACATGTACATATTAAAAACTTAATATTTTGTTCCAAGAGACAAAGAAAAGCACTTGTGTTAATTTGAATTTTAAATCTTGAACTTCTCGTCACTTCACTCCACCAGCTGAATTACTACTCATCTCACATTGTGGTGTTTGTGCATGTGTGTGTGCTTGTGTGTATGAGTGTCTCACCATGCACTCAGGATGTTTTCACAGCGCTCACTTTTGATGAGGTGATTTACCTCCTCTTAGACTTTCTCATTGAGGAGACACACACTAACACACACGCCAAAGCCACACAAACCCACGCTCCACAGCCCAGAAGGGCGGAAGACGTGCTCAGCAAGAAAACAGGTTGATGATCAAACTGGTTTAACAGAGGCCTTATGATGTTTGTATAGAGATCTTGTCCTAGAAATCTGTTTCACATACTCAACCCTGACAGCGCTTCCGCTGAACTCTGAATGTGAGGGTGATGGATATTTCAGAAGTTAGCGGGGTCCTGTCAAACAAACGTTCTGTTCTTTTAAAGACTGCTTTCCTGGCACAGGATTAAGACGGGTTCTAAAACAGTATTTCACTTTGATAGCAAAGTAATACATTATAAACACACATCTTGACATATCGTGAGCAGTAAACCTCTGAGCTTTGCTGTTGCAAGAATGCATCAGTGGTATTCACAGCTGCAAAGGTTAATGCTGAATGTGTTAACCCACCGAGGAAGTTTGGTGTGCACATTCATTTCCTCCTCCAGTTTCATAATTGCTGACACAAAACAATTGGCATAAATCATACATGTTCATGTTAAAGCAATAAGAAAGATGTAAAAGTGTTCAAATGAATTTGAGCAATTGCATTGCATTTTATAGAATTGATGATGACTGTATATTTAAAACACTTTCAACTTAATTTTAAACTTTATCAATGTATATGATTTTGGATTATTTGATTTCTGGAAAGGAGCTATATGTAGATTTTAACAGTGGCTAATCAGTGCCACTTTAATTATTTAGATTAATTTAAAATGCTGCATTTTATGTAGCGTGCCACTGAGCTAGATTTCATGGGAGATCCACTTGGTTGTTTCAGGGGGTCAGTATAACAATTTTTTGTCATTTTCTATAACCAACAATCTGACAAGCATGTCCGCTTCACGCAGTGACTGGCCATGTGTCTGGAGATGGGGAAGTAAGCGGTTTGAATGTCTTTCTAAAGCTCTCTATAGCTATGCTTCACTATGAATGTCTTTGAGGACATTCTGTCTGAAAATATGTGTAATCCCCTTTTGAACAATTGTCACATCTCACCCGTCTCTACGACAGCAGGTTCTCCGCCCTGCCTTCAAGTGATGCCTTCAGATGTCATCATAAACCATGTCACTTGATGCATACTCTCGCCTTTACTGCAAATATTTCATCTGGGGTCAAGGATCAAGTCACTTGCAGTGCCATCAACAAACTCTGGAGGCTGGAACACAATACTGTACAACACAAAGTCGACAAATATGGCCAAAGCCTTTAAGAGGTAAACATAATACATATACACTCAGCTTATTAAAGGAGCTATTTGTAAGTTTTGCTATTGCTACATAGCTAATGTTAGCATTAACAGCCGTTCACTTACCAGTCTGTAAGAAACGTTATGAGTTCAACATCAAACTTCAGTCCTTTACTTACCAAGCGCTATTAACTCTTGTCTCTATGAAGTCTTTTCTTCTACTGAAGTTAGCATGCCAACCAAGTAGCCCCGGCGAAGATGTAGCACTGCTCAGATGATATATTATAACCTCTTGAATTATAAAGTCAATGATGTACTGTGCAAAATACCCCAGAATCCAGAGATGTAGTTAGATGTAGTTATATGATGAAATCTGGACTGCACATGCTCTGATCGCAGCATTGTAAGATGTCATATCAAAACATCTCCAGACATGCTCCAGATTCTAGCATGAACCCTAAAAAGGATATCACTGGATTCTTGGGGTTTTGGTCCAGTGCTGAATCTTTTGTTAAGTGACAATCTCCACCACCCGCACCAGCAAGAAACCACATTCGGCAGCAGAGAAAATAGCCCCTTGAACACACATGAATATATTGAAGATGTGGCTTCTTGGATGCCGTTTGGGAGATGCTTGTCACCTCCTTAGCAAGCCTCTGTAACCTATGGTTACGCACAACACCCTTCTCTACATACATCTGCAGACTTTTATGTAAATCTTCACTCAAGTATCATTTCTCCTTATAAGTGGCACCTCCTTTGCATGTGTGGTGAGGATTATTATTGGGTTTATGGATTTTACTCTAAAGAAACAACAGTGTGACAGGACACCAGAGAGATGCACTTGAGGTGACCAGAAGATCATATTTGGTGGCTTTAGGTTAAAAATTAAAAAGATATATGTTTCCTTTTGCAAAGACATGAAGATAGGATACCACTGAGTATAAGAACAGAAATATAATGCTTGTACAATTGACCTGTGTCGGAGTAAAGGAACACGATTTTCTCCAACCACTGTAGGAAACTGGTCACAACCTACATGACCAGATACCACAGTGACACTGTCCACTACTGCTTTGTTAAAAAGTTTGTGTTTGTGTGCGTGTGTGTGTGTGTCAGAGAAAGAATGTATGATGTGATACAATTGCATGTACGATATATCTGTATGGGTGTGTGTGTCTAGAATCTTGTGTGATTGTGTGTGTGTGTGCTTGCATGTTTGCATTCACTTTAGTCCTGCTCTCCAACAGCCTCTCTCTGTGTTACCCCTCTCTCCCCCTGTTGTTCTCCGGCTCAGGTGAAAGGGATCCTGGGAACAGCCAGGTTCCAGCTTCCCAAAAGCCCCTCAGTGCTCACAGTTTACAATGGAACAAAGATTGTCTCAGTGTTGGGATGCTTATGGGAAACCCAACCCAGACTGTAATGGCCACTGTTTGATAACTGGGAACTAACTGGAGGATGGAGGACGTGATACATCTACTGTATAAGCCTGGGAGATTATATTTTTTACACCCTTGTGCGTCATACAAACATAGAAAGTCTGGTAACTCACTCTACAGGCAAGAACAAATTTAGGACACAAAATATGATACCATGAATTATTACACAACACACTGCTACAAGAATCTGTACAGCACCCAGGAGCCAAGGTGTCAAACCATTATTTTCTTTTAACAGAAACCGTCCAATATCAAAGATCAAGTTAATCAAGAGAAAACAGATGGTAAGAGTGAACAGGAGCCATGGGTGAAAAAAAAAAAAAAGCAGGTGACGAAAGACAGAATGTGAATTATTCACAGGGTGTGACACCACAACAGAGGCTCCAATGGTAAACATGTGTGGTGGTTTGGGGCCTAGTGGTTCCCCCAACTCCCAAACAGGCGGTCTGATTTTGGCCAGGCTTGTCCAGTGTCTCTATAACTGACATGTTCAAGGATTTACATGTTTTAGTCAGTTAACTGCAAATCATGTAGCTTGCGATCCAAACGCTAGAGTATGCTACACTTTAGCATTTGGAATTTGTACCAAATGCCACATTTTGTACTTTTGGTTGCAAATGCTTTCAATTTGTGATGGTCTACTGTGACGGTCTACTTGCAGAGATTAGAAACAGGCTTGTGATAAATGACAGTGAACATTTATCAGGCTTTAGTTTTTAGCTATGCTAGTAGCATGGCTAAAGGAATGGATATGTTGATCTGTCAGTTTGTTCCCCTGCTTTGGTCCAGACTGAAATATCTCAACAACTATTAGATGGATCACCATAAACTTTGCACACCCTTCAAAGGCAAATGTAGTGAAGTTGGTGATCTGCTGACTTTTCCTCTAGTGCCATCGTCATCTCAACATTTTAATTTGTCCAGTGCTTTAGCATACAGTATATTAGCATGCTAACATGCCAAACTAAGACAGTGAGCATGGTAAACATTATACTGTATCTGCTTAACATCTGCAATTTAGTGCTGAAGTATGAATTTAGCTCAAAATACAGTATATACAGTACACATTTTCAGCTTGTCGGTACATAAACCTAAGTGGAAACACTGGAAATTAATAAAAGAACTCTTAAAATATCACAAGAAAAAAGTGTTTATGTTTGTGTATTGTGTATTGTGTTCCAGGAGCTGGTGTATCAACATGAGCAAAATCCTCCAAAGTGCAATGGGAACAGACATGAAGCATGTGCCCTAAACGTTCCGACGAAAGCATCTGATGTGGAGCAACAGAAGACCCCAGGGATCTTTTGATTCTGTGAATTTGTTGCACCCTATTCTGCAATGGTTTTAATGGCACCTGACTGGAGAGAGAACGCCATCAGTTATTTATCTTGACAAATTTGCACTACATTTGGATGGAAACCCACCTATAGAGCTGCTAGCATGATTGCACACTCTTAAGGCTCTCTTTTAACAGTCCAAAGCGCATGGTTTAAAGTGTTTGCAAAATTTATGGCAACAGTTATTACACTGTACTGGAGAAAAATCAGTATCCAGAGGAAAATTATGTCCAATAACGTTATGTGTCCACAGTTATGCCAGAATGTCTTTAGTTACCACAAAACCAATGCAAAAGCGTCATATCTGACAGTCTCCCTGGCATGCATGAGGTCTGTCTGTCTGTCTTTCTGTCTGTCCGTCTGTGTGGGTGTGGTCATGCCTGTCTGAAGTTTCTGAGGCTCAGAGTGGAGCATTGTACAAAGTGACAACCCCATCAAAGAGACCAGGCCTGCATAAAAGGACGTTTTATGACTCTGCCCTTCAAAAGAACAGTTTGAGGAGTTCAAAGCACACACACAGGGAGAGGCAGACTGTGGATGGAAAAGTTCAGTGCAAAACCAAGAGTGAGACAGAGGATGGAAGAGGGAGAGAGGAAGAGGGAGAGAGCGAGACATAAAAGGCAAAGAAAGGAAAGCCATTTCATATCTCTCATCAAAGAGCCACACTAACCTGCCTCACTTTGCATTTCCAGCTCAACGCTAAATCTTCAACATGAGGTTGTCATTCTCTCCACGGTCGACGCACATCAAGCCACAGCCGTGGTGTTTGATCGATCTCACCAGTCTGCATGTGTGTTTTTAGGGCACACACCTTCCAGCCACATGCAGGGGATTTCTTCAGAAGACAGGAAATGTCATTTTGTGATTTACAGTGAGGTACTGATGGATAGTTAAAATAGGAACAATAGTCAGTGCTGATGGACTGCCCTTTTGTAAACCTATCCACCATAGTGCAAAGATTTAAAGCCTCAGCCAAACTGTCTGGCACGAAGGCAGACACCCACTGTGTTTCAAATTAATGGGTGTAAATAAAAGCTGTCAAGGTGCCTATTCTTTCCAAAACACTTTAAATCCAACAAAATACCTAATAAAGTCCTGGCTTAGATATTCACATATCACAAATGATGAATATATCCTCTAAAATTCTCTATGATTATGTCCAGTGCTGCAGTTATTTTCATACTAGGTGCAATTATGCAAAAGCAGTTTCTGCATTAGGGAAATTTTGTCTTAACGTATATGAGCACTTTAAACATGCTGCAGACGAGTGGGTAAATACGTTGCCATTTTTTAAAATTCAATTGTACTGTGCTGTATAGATTTGATATATTTGAAATTCAACGCTTGCAGCAATTAAATGGCTGGTGGTGTTCACCCAGTCTGGAGTTAACACTCTAATCTTTAAATATGGTAGACTTAACTTCTTACCGTATGTTCAGACCGAAAGCAACAAAAGCAAAAAAAGAAAGCTAGCAAGTGTTCTGAATGCTTGGTCTTGCAAATTGTGTTTAAAGGGCTCACAGAGCTAACAGACATGTTGACCGGTATCTTGGTGCTATCTGTTCAAGTCCCTGTAAGCAAACAGGGACACATAGTAAAGGGCAGAGAAACCTGCCACTGCAGTTATCAGTTTCTCTTCCATTGCGCTTGGGAACAAATGTTTGATGGGAACAAAAGTTTACATGGTTTTGTTCTGTAGTGTTCTCTAGAGCAGAGCACTTCTACATTCTGCTATAGCTCATTACCACAAAGTTGCCTGAACTTCAACCTCTTCTGATCCTCACACTGCCCAAGACGTGCCGCCGACAGGAATGCCACAGCTTGCCGCCCTCTGGCTCAAATGAATGACTTCTGGTCACTTTGGCGTTCTGGCCACTTTTGGTCTGAACGTAATGTTAGTGTAATTAAGTCATTTCTCTCCAATAATATTTAGTATGAACAAATACTTTTATTCACCCAAAGGTGCCAAGCCCAGATGGGCTTACAAGACACTGAATGACATTATATAAGGAAGCAAAATATATATTTTTAAAAAGCAAGGAAAACACATGGTAATGTATCTATATGTTATTGGATATGAGCACACTGAACACAATGAGGCCGAATGCTAAATGTTCCTTGTTGAATAGTGAAGATGACCTTTTACAAATACAATGAGAATGAAAGATGTTTGTTCACACAGTCAAACATCGTTTGTCTTTATCATAACTTTGTCACGTGACTTTTGGGGAACCTGCTGAAATTAGTGACTCTTTCTTTGAAAGACAGTCTCAACATTATGAAAACAGGGGGGTTCAGCAGTATGACCAAAACAGACTAGACCTACATCATAATCCAATATCCATCCAAACAGATATACAATCAATATCACACAAATAAAAATCTTATATACACATTTTCATGGTTAAAATAAGGAAGTTATCTTTGCAGATGGACTGGTTTACATTAGTCGGACTGCAGCTTTTAAAGAATGCTGCATGCAGCAGGGACACAGAGGTCAAACATATCAGTTCTCCTATGTTTATGCTCATTTGGACAATTTGAGTATAGTTGACCTTTGTAACACATTTTTGTCTTAGATAAAGATCTGAGTCCTTCTGGTGTTTTAATAGCTGTTTTTCTTTAAGTTTTGTAACCCTCTAAAATATGGGGCACTGTCTACTCAAGTTGTACCCTGATCTCTTCAATACATAGCAAAGACTTTCTCTGCAAATAAAAAATCCAAGCTACCCTCTCTTGACATCAAGCTAGGTGGATGTGCATCTTCCATCCATGCATTTGTTCATTTGTTTTTGAGTCCAACCCTCTGGCTGTCTACTATCATGAGTACCTCTGACCACAGTTGCCATGTCTGCTGTTGTTCTCTCCTCATTAAAACTTTTTGTATCCCAAATTAAGTTGTTTGACATGTCCTGTGGTGGTAAAAGATATGTAGAATAACACAGTGGTAATTACAGAATGAATCCAGAGGAAACTGTAGAAAGCGAAACTAATCTAAACAATGAACCAAAGGCTGAGAGAGATTGGAGACAGACGGCAGGTAATGGCTCATTAATTATGGAGAGAAATGTTCCCTTCCTTATTGAACCACAATGTTAAACGCAGATGGCCACTTTTCCCAGATGACAGCAGCAACAGGGACCACATTTCCATAATGTACAACTAATGCAGCAACTAATACTGATTTGCACATGTACCAACCAAAGTAGTCTTCCCTTAGATCTTATTTCTGTTTTCAAGTATCTTAAAGCTCACATCTATGCAGACAGTCGACATTTTTTTCATTTTGTGCGAGTGTGTAACTGGGTGTGTTGCATTGGTGCCGGTGATTAGAGGTGGTGGTGTGGGGGGTATGGTGTAGGAGGTGGCAACCCTACCCTCGCCTCTCTCACTAATCCCCCAATAACAAAGGCCTGGTTCTCTGCTCTGTTGGACTCCGAGCCCTGCCGGACTATGCCTCAGCCTCCAGGCCCAAGAACCTGCTGTTTACAATTTCCCTATTCCTGCTTTAAATGTTGCTTCACTCCAAGAGAGAAAAAAGGGTTGGGTGGGAGGTTGGGGGCGGTGGGGGGTTAGAGAAATGGAGAGAGAGGCAGAGAGGCCACAAAGGTGCTGTTTTGTCCTGCGGGAACAAGGGAGCTATTACACGAAAGATGGAGGGAGGAAGGAAGGAAGGAAGGGAGATCCAGGGATGGGGGACGGATGGAAGAGGAAGAGAAGGAGGAGGAGGAGGAGGAGAAGGCCCCGTCGGGGATTAGCTGGCCAGCTGCTCCCTCCGGGACCAGACATGAGAGACACTTTTATTCTGACAGGAAGAGTGACTCCAGAGAGCAGTGAAGAAGAGACAGGAAGAATAACCGGAGAAGGACAAACATTGAAAAAAGCAGAGGAATAACAGAAGGACAAATGTTAAAAAAAATAAGAGGGGGAATAAAGGAACTATAGTAAAAGGAACAACTTCAGTGCCGTTACATTCTACAGAAGGGATCCTCAAGTACAAGTCTTAATGGCCCACTTGTCACATTTCCACAACGTCATATGCCTGGAAAAGATGGATTAATCAAATAGCATTTAAGTAAAATTAAATAGTATTTTAGTCCAGATCTGGACCCTGAGCCTATTGAGCATGTAGGTTCTGGAGGATGTGAGTAATCGATCAAGCACCAATAACATTGATACATCACAACATTTCAGTGCTGCATTTGAGCTTTCTTAATGACTGCATTTGCCTCCTCTGATAAACATATATCCCCTGTGTTTTTATCAGCCACTATGGTAATGGAGATGGACTGACAGGCAAGAAGGGTTCACATCTGAATATGGACACTTGGATGGATCAAGATTTACTTCCAAGCCAGACAACCTTGTGCTTTTTATCCTTTATTCTTTTGTGAAAAAAGCAAATACTGTTATGTCAAGTTGTATTTGAAAATATGTCCTTCCTGTCTTTTTTAGCGTAGCATCACATATTTGCTAAAATTGTAAGTCTTCAGTTGGATGAGATGAACATTTGATGCTATTCTGTACATGCTTTGCAAACCTGTAATGTTGTCCAAATCCAGTTTTGTCAACTCTCCTTTGAATTGGTGTTAATGCTCACATTTTTATAGGAAGGAACAAGCCAAACAGTTTGTCCCAGTGTCTTTGTCACCAACATCAGTACATCAGATAAAATGTGAATGTGATATAGCTGAGATTACACTTCTGCTGTTGTTAAATGTGTTATGTCTTGCACATACTACTCAAAGTTAAAGCTGTTTCTCAACAAATCTCATTGTTTCCTGTTGCAAAGAAGATGAATATAAAGTTTGGAAAATTTAATTAGTGAACAAAAGTTACTTGGAAAATCTCTGCATGGTTGCATTAGGTGATGCAAGAAAGTAAATGTGAATTTGCTGGATTTCTGTGTAAACACTGAAACATATTACCATCACCATTAGTCTTGCTTAATGTCTCAAGGTTGTTAGTAAATGGAGTAAATTGGAAGAAAACGTCTTTGAAGTGTATCAGTGGGTCCTCATTCAGTGTATCTGAGAGTGTCTCTGTTTTAGTTCTCCTCCAGGCTAAAAGCCGTTTTTTCTCTTCCAAAACAGAGATTTCCTGAAAGAGTCTTCAGACTTTATGGATCTTAAAATGGCTAAAACGCTGAAACACTGGCCTCACGTTTCAGTGCGTACCAGGACACCAAAGCTTTTGCAAAAATGAGGGGCTAAGTGACAAATAAGTCATATTGCACTTTACTGGTGATATCTCACATGTCTAACATTGAGACCATTACATAATGTTTTGGTCTGCCAGGCTGTGTCTGTGCCCCTCTTTACCTGATATTGGGTATGTTGTGTTGTGTTGATTGCCAGCTGAAGAAGAAGAGATTTAGCTACCTTCTGTTGTTCAGGAGTTTCTCTGTGGGCAGACATCTCTACAAAACCAACCTGGAAACACTAGTTGGTGGCTGATTTTTTGTCTGACACCACTGCTGTCACCACTTGGGGACTGAATAATTAGCCTTGTGCCGGACAAAATGATCAGCACCTTGTTACAATATTTCTAGCAGGCATTGTAGTGAGCTCATCCCTGTTGGCTACTGTTTGGCAAACCACCTGCTAGGTGGAGATTTACGGGGCTTTTAACATAATACTGACATTTTAAAAGTGAGATAGTGTACAAATATCTCCCTTTCTTCAATATATATGTATGGCAACTACCATAAGGTTAGGGAAATGTGTTTCGTTGGCTACTATGACGAATGTATGGTTAGAGTTATACAACTAAAACACTTGGTTAAAGATGGTGAAAGGTTATAGTTACAACTAATAAAAGGGCAGTTCATTGTAGGCAGTTCACAGCCATCCACCACCCTAGCCTCCACAGGGTTACACTCTACCTCGCTACATACAGGGTACACACAACTTCCTATGTTAGCTTAAATGTTGCCATTGGACTAAATTATGAGTTGTGGAATTGTCCAACATGGCTGTTATTCAGAGGGTGTTGTTTGGCCTGAATTCTTATAAGTGCATGCTAATGCTAAAAAAAACACACAAAAAAAACTTGATCTATCCCTTGAAAGTATGTTTGCACAAAACATTTAGGTGCACAAAAGGCTTCACTTTACATGGCAGATAAATGTGTCCCTGTGGACCACAGGCATGGTGTGAGCTGTACATCTCCTGACATCGAGCCAGGATAGATATCTCTATCAGCTCGATGAGACAGCAGGCAGCTCACATCTAGGTTCTGGTCCATCCATATAGACATGAAGCCAGCCTACAGGAAATGTTACAAAACCCCTCACAGCATTCTCAAAAACTGATCAAAATTTCAAAACCCCTGAAGAAAAACTCACAAGGCCAGAGAGAAGGAGGATGCAGAGAGATTTTTTTTTCCTTCCTTCCTTCTCCTCTGCTTTTCTGTCTTTCTTTCTTTCTTTCTTTCTCCATATGGCAGCCATTTGTCTGGAGGAGGTCTGTCAGACATAAATAATAGGTTATGAAAAAACAGAAGGAGGGAGGGGGACGCTTGCTTTCTTCCTGAGGGACAGGATCTCCAGAGGCCTGGTGTCCTTCACGGCAAAACAGGGAGAAAGCGAGACAGAGGGAGAGAGAAAGCGAGAGATGGATTGAAGGAGAGACTGAAGGAGGGACAGTGAGGAAATACAAACAACCAGAAAGTGAAGTGGTCAGTGTGTTGTCTGGAGAAGTCCTGCTTATTGATGAAAATTCAGGGCAACTGCAGAAAACCATGTTATATCTGAGCTCATTCTCTCTGGAGCTGCAAACTCCATGACACTTCAAGTCGGTGCACTAAAACAAGATGAAGTCTGATCAAGTGACTGATCAGGTCGGCAGGAAGGCAACAGGCAAGGAAGGAAGATAAAGTGAAATAAAGACAAACAGGAGGAGAAGGGCGGTTTATGAGAGGGAGATGGAGTCCAAGGCAAAGAACATTAAGGCCTTCTCAAGTTTTGTGTGCGCTGATTTACATCTGAAACCAATTAGTTCCAAACCACGAAGACAACACCAAGCGTAGTTTTTAAAAACATCCTCTCCCTCTGCCCATCTTCACCCCCGCCCCCCTTCCCACCCCTTCCATCCCGTCCACTCATGTGTCAGGCTCTGCAGCTTTCTGCTCGGTCTAGACCCCTGTGTGTGCATGCATGCAAGCATGTGTGTGTGTGTGTGTGTGTGTGTGTGTGTGTGTGTGTGTGTGTGTAAGCGCGTGCACTTAAAGGCATCGTGATTAACATTCGCCCCAATTCGCTGAGGGACACACATTCTAAGCCCTTCCTTCCTGCTCCGAGTGGAATTCTCATTAGCTGATAACTACTTTTCAAGAGACTGCTGCATTCCTCTGCTGGATACCAGGGGCCTTACAGGACTCCACAACACACACACACACACACACATGCACACACATGCATGCACAAGCAAAGCCACAGATACAAACAAGCGCTGGCACACTGACAGGCAGGCAGAGGCACAAATGGATACACTTGTCCAGCTTGTAAATCTGATTTTGAACTTTTCATGTGCACTAACAACCCTCATAAACTCAGTCGCAACCCCAAAGTTTTCCACAAACACCGACAGGTAGGGAGGCAATAATAACGTCTGATACTTTCAGCATAATTCTGCCTTCCTGAGCTGGAGGAAGAGCACGCTCCCCTTATTAGATTCTCAGCAGAAGTTTATGCGATCTGTTAGCACTGAAACCAAATGCTCTCCAGCATCTCTCACTCACTTCCCAGGACTGTGAGGCTGCCAAGGAGGTGAGTGTGTGTGTTTTTCAGTGGGGGCAGACAGCACAGAGACAGGGACACCTGGTGCTTAGTTTTCTCATCATCATCACACCTCGTTTGGTTTCATCTGATTTTGAACTTTGGTGAGCGCTCTATGAGAAATTGACTACATTCAGAAGAATCTGACAGTTATAATACCTTCCGGGGCATGAAACCTGTTGATGGTGTAAAGCAGTATGGTTATATGTGGTGACATGGAGTGAAAAAAACATATTAGCAGGGATGTGGGGAACCACATTCATGCAAAAAGTGGAGGAAAAGTTAATTAAGGTCCTGAGTCAGCCATGTCTTGCCAGAGTGTAAATGTGCAAAAGGTGCTCGGTGAGAGATTAGTCAACAAATGACCATCTGTCTCATATTCGTCTTGCTCTGCATATGCAAACTCGCCTCACTTTGCCTCGCCATCTGCCTTTTTGCTTACAGTAACCTCTGCATGGGCCGTTTTGTTTTACAACATTCAATTCTCCAACAAGCCCTCAGATTTCTCCTGCGCTCAGAGTGCACCACACGCTCCATGTTTCATGTCAACACATGGGGCTATTCATTTGTAATGTGGAATGCAAAGCTGCTTGGTTTTCACAGAGACTGAAGGGGGAAAGTATTTGTAATAATAGAGAAACAGAGACTTATGGGAAAGAGGATGACAGCAGAGGAGACAAGCAGGGTTTTGTTCCTTCAGACAAATCTCTTAAGAATCAAAAATCAAAATGTAAAGCAGAGGCAGCATTAATCAACATGGAGGATCATTGTAACACACACGCCTCCTGCACTGTGCTTTCAGCAGGGTGTGGACTGATGTACTTTGCAGAAACACAGTGGGAGAAGCTTAAATACAAGTCATTTGGTCAGATTGTAGTCCCAAGAAAACTGAGAGCATCAGCCGAAAAACAACATTTTTTAACGTTGAAGTGAAAAATCTCTCCTGAGGCCAAAGTAATTATGACTCTTGTCCGTCAGCAGCAAAGGGGGGAGTAGTGCGACATTGGTATAGAACCAAAAAGTCTGCATATGGAGGAGGCTGGAGTGGATGGATTGGTCAGCAATAAATGGGGTTTAACATGGGAGACAGTGGTTTGTTTTCTGTTTCCAACCAACAAGTGTTGGTTTGTTTTAACCACATTCCATAACCTTATGGTTATTATAGTAACCATGATGACAAAGGTCCGCTAACCTTAACCAAGTAGTTATTTTAATCCAAACCAAGTTGCATTTGTGCCTAAACCTAACCGAAGCAGTGTGAGATCAGAAAATAGGTTTATTTTTGAAATGTCAGTGCGTCCTGTTGATATTGGGCTCACATTCAGACAAGTGTCGTTCTGGAGGTCAGACCAGTGCCGTGACAGCAGGGCTGGTATTTTTTTCACTTTGTGAGTCTGTTAGTGTCGGTCATAGCATCATGGAAAAATGTGGTCCTGGAGGAACTACAACAGAAGCGGTTATGAGCGCGATCGGCACCAATGTCACAAAACTTTACAGGTGTGTTGGTAGTTGGAGTTCGACGGTGGTTGTGGTCTGAACTGTGATGACTGAAGAGTCACATAATAATGAAGTAATGACTACTCATGGGTCCGAATGTCACTAGTGTGATCCCACTACAAGATGGTCTCTTGTTTTGTCATTTTGTCTGTGGTGATTTGAAGACAGGAATTAGACACTCCTGCATCTGAATAGAGTTATGTTTGATTCAGCATGTCACCTGTGCTGCCCCAAAATGTAAGTTCAGTTAGTCCAGTTGAGATATCCATACCTGCTTGAACGTGTCATTTCTTGGAATCTGAAGCTCTAAATATTTTCTATGGTCTGCCTTGATATCTAACTACAAATCATTATCTCTCTCACTGTATATTTGTAACTCCTCTCTCCGTCGTTAAAAGTATGCAGGTGGCACTCTCTGATTTTCTCTTGATTTTTCTATTTGTACCTTTGCCTGCAAGTCATAGTTCACCTCTGTGACTCCTGTTGTCGACCTATAGGACAGATGAAGGCCAGTAGCTTTGTAATAGGCCAGTGCTGCCACCCACTTAGCTCTCATTCAGTCATTTGTCTGGCTCCTTCCCCTCTCCAGGAACACTTCCCCTCAGCCTGTAAAATGATCACCGGATGGCTACTTGATTTCCCTCTCTTTTTCTCTGTCTACTCTCCTTTCCTCCCTTCCCCTCATCTCCTCTCCTCTTATTTTCACTTTCTCAACCCCCCTCTGCTGCTCTCCAGCTCACCCACCCCTTCCCACCCTGACATAACCTCTCCTGTTCTCCTCCTCCATCATTTTGCCTTTCTTCCATTGCTCTTTTCCTCCCTAAAATGGATGCTGTTCCCCTGGGAGCGGTCAGCGGAGAGCAGAGGAAGGAAGAGGCACTTACTGTAGAGTCTAAACACTGATGCTCCTGTTAAAGAAGGCTGTTAATTCATGGAGGTATTAGGTGATGGCAGTGAAGGATGATTTCCTGTCTCTTATAGAAAAAAAGCTGATTAACAGTTAGTTGTATTCAGCTTTCTGTCAAATCTTCATCATTATTTTGCTTTTTCATATCTTATTTTCTTAACTGTATTCTTTGAAAAAGGGTTAGGGTTACAAAAAAAAAAAAAGATAAAACTTACTATGTTGGTATTATATTGCTTTTTCACTTTTAATCACCATGAGTTTTATTACAGCTTCTTTTTGATTAAGCTTCTTGTCTGTTTTTGGTCAGATATGGAGGAGCATATATTATTCATATTCCACATATTTGAGGATTTATAGTTAATATTGGCTCTATGTTACACTCACTGGGTAACATATACATTTCCACTATCCATAATCTCAGTGTTTATTGGTCGCCCAGTGTATGTAGCCCAGTGTTCTCATAAAACTACCAAGTAATACCAGAAAAAAACGCATCTGTGATTGGCCCAATTGTGAAAACTGCAGTGCAATTTTGGCTGTTCCTCTCATCGGTTAATCTGTTATAGAAACCGGTTTGTGGTTTTTGCCAGCGCTCAGTAGAGGTTTATGGAAGGAAGAGCACCTTCCATAATTTATGCTCTAAACTAAATTACAAATACAGATACATAAAATTGAGAATTGAGAGAAAATACTCAGGATGAAATGTTTTAATTTATATGTGTGTGTGTGTGTGTGTGTGTGTGTGTGTGTGTGTGTGTTTCTGTGTGTGTGTGTGTGTGTGTGTGTGTGTGTGTGTGTGTGTGTGTGTGTGTGTGTGTGTGTGTGAGTGTGTGTCTGTGTAGGCTTGTCATCAACATGTCTCAGCTACAAATAGACCATGTCTTATCTAATCCCAAATTATACTTTCTGCAACTGCTGACAACACATCCATGTAGCACACGCCCAGTGTAGTATAAGCAGAACTGCATTCATGTGTGCAAGTATATCCAGTCACATTGGGTGTCTGCGTATGCAGACGTATCCACAGATGTCCATTCATAAATTTCAGGCAGCACGCAGACTCTCGCAGACGTGGGCAGATGATAAAATTTACATCACATGGATCCTTGCAGCTATGTGGGAAGTATCATTTGAGCTTAAAATGCATAAATCTGAAAGTGAATGTTTTTCTTGCAAATTTTCCACATCCATCCAAACACTGAGCTCTTCAAGGAAACTCTCCAGTGGGGAAAAATAAATTAAAAATATTGCGAACAAATCACTATTTTATACTCATTCACTCTACTTGTGTCAGTTATCTGAGGATAGAAACAGAAAATATGTTAGTGAGAAAAACTAAAGTATAGTAGTTTGTCTAAATTCACACACTATAAGTGAGAGAAGGAGGATGTGTGTTTAACCTGCAGAGATGAACACGTTAGTGAAAAATGTTACTAAAAAGGAGAAAAGAGGGTTTTAGCCATTTTCCGATTGCTTACCCATCCAAGTTTTCCGTCCACTTTTTCCGTTACTTAAAGCGCAACATGCCTTCTGGCAGCATTAGGTTTTATGATATTCAGGCTACTGTTGGTGAAGATATTAGTGCCTGCGCTTTACAGTCAGTGTAACATCATCCAAGAATTGCCCTTTGATTCTGGATTTATTGTTGATAAAGCTACAAGAGGACTTTCTCCATGCTGACCCTCTGAGCATCCAGCCAGCCAGCTGAGCCTGGGGCCCCTGTTGTTGCGTGATCAGACAGGCTCAGGGGCCCCCGGTCGCAGTGGCTGACTCCACTTCTTTTCAATGGGGTCTTCCGCTGTCACAGTCACAGCCATGGTCCTGAATTCCCACACACACAAAGAAACACACACACATGCACACGGTCCCTATCCATCCACCCGCACGTGCACACACTCACAGAAATCAGGAGGTAGAGCCTTGGAGCTGGGGGAATGGGGAGGGGGTAGGTTGGGGGTTGCACATGGGGATAGCCCCGACCGGAGGCACGCTTCTAGACTTGTGGATGAGGCAGAAAAGCCATTATGGATTGTTATGGTTGGCTGATCGGCCCCTTTCAGCTGTTGAGCTGCACACAAAAGCAGCAGGCAGAAGCTAAAATAATGGATCTCTTTTCCACAACCCCCCCCCCCCCCCCCCCCCACCCCTCCTCTCCAGAGCATATCTGACTTTATGTGATCACAAATGGATGTTGGGAGGTGGAGGGGGAGTACGTGTGTATTTATGTGCATGTTTAAAGAGAAAGAGAAACCATGAGAAAGGAAGAGTGTCATTTTTAAGAATCTATACTAATGCTAATGAGCATTTGCTGAATGAGTTGAGAAATATTACATTTTCATTGACAAAAACGTTCCTGGGAGTTGATGCACTAAAGGCATTAGTATGATCCTCAGGTGTTACCAGGGAAACAAAGCTATATTTAGGAAAGCACACATGCACCACACACACATAAATGCATGCATGAGTGTGGACACAAACTCCCACGCAATCATGAAAAAAAAGAACCACATTCTTTTGAATGAGATGTTGTACTGCCCTGCTCGCTTATGTTAAACTGTGACGTTGAATATGTTCAGCGGTGAGCGAGCGCCCATGAAGATGAAGAATGGATTCTTCAGTGATGGCTGAGCTCACTGCAAAAATATATTATCTACCTGGGTCAGAGAAACATGCAGATCGTGTGATTTATGTGCAAATCCTCAAAATATGTCTCTACCTGCCTTTTTTACAAAACAGCCTGCCCTACTATGTTGGAGGGTGTTACCCTTGACTGCTAACATTGCACAAAGGCAGTGGCACATCGGCTCTTGTTATGTCATCAGGCTTCAGTGACATTGAGGGGAGTTACAGCCATCCATCCATTAGTCTATAAATAGACCTGGAGCTATTTATAGACCAGTGCCACATTATGATGCTGGGCTGCTGCTTGGAAGACATGTCTCAGTCAATAGGAGAACTGGACAATAGGATTATGCTTCAGCGATGGCCTCACCTCAGAGTGTCCAAATATGATAGTGTTTTTTTTTTGTTTTTTTTTGCTGCTGCTCTTATGCAGAGCAACCACATGTTGTCATTCTGAAAGACCACATTGCTGTTCATGCTGGCTGCTATACAAATACAATACATCTGTACATAAGCCTCTGTATGCCATAAGCAGGGGCGTAGTGAGGGGAATAGTGGAACCAGGAAAACATGGAGGGGGCCCTTATAAAGCCTGGAATTAAAATATTGTGTTTATTATTTTAAAACTACATTAGTAACATGAGTCAGCTCTTACTGTTGGTTGATAAATAGTTTTATTATCTATTTTATTATGCTGATTCTAATTTGCAAATGTCAAATTTTCATGCTACACCACTGACCACAGGGAAAGCTGAGTAAATTCTTTATTTCATGTTCTAACCATAGACTAGTAGTGTATAATTGTATATAAAGTAGTATAATAGTATATAAAGATGGATGTAGCCTCTGTGACATCACCCATAGGTTTCTGAAGAACAGTTTTGAAGTTCAGAGTGAGCTGCTCCACCGTTGCCATCTTGGCAGTGCCTGACTCCGCTCCCATTTCCCAGATAATCCAAAAATGGGCAAAGAGGAGGCAAGCGCACCCTCACTCACCTGTCACTCAAAGTGGCATCATGCAGAACTTTACGCCTTAATAAAATTTCAACAGGTGAGTTATATAAAAATATATAAAAAACGTATTTATTTCTCTTGTAAAGTTGGATATTTTAACATGGGAGTCTATGGGTATTTACTCGCATTTGAAGCTAGCCTCTAGTGGTCATTCGAGGAGCTGCAGTTTTTGGTACTTCCCTGTCAGCTGTATTTTTCAGCCCCTTCGGTTAACTTGTACCATTGGTGAAGAAAAGCCAGTCTGTAGCCACTGTCAGTGCCAAACAAAGGCAACACATGTAAAAGAAAAAATAACCTATGACTAAGGTCAAAACACCTGCACCAGCTGTTTTCTTCATAAACCTGTCATTGCGGATGTTCTTCTGCCTGTATGATGCATCCGGTGTGTGCCTGCGTCACTTGATGCCCTTTAAATTGTGTGTGTTGCACTTTTGCACTTTCACAAACATTTCCATGTCACACAAACATCTGCTCACTCACTGAACAAAAACATTCAATGACATACTTCATTTTTATCAGTATAGATCAGATGTTTGCAGGAGGAAAACTCCAACACCAAACATCTGGCTCACCCAGGTTTTATCTCCAGGTCAGTTTCCTAATAACAGGAAGTCAGCTTAGTTGTGCATGGTTAATTGACAACCTGTAGGCGTTCCTCCTCCTGTATGAAAATAAATCATATCACCTGCTTATTTTTCATGAATGGAAAATTCAGAGGTGTTATTGTTGATGAGGTTCTGGAATTGATGTCACTGATTTACTCAGTGGTTTCATGTACTGCTCTCATCAAAGTCACAAACCTGGGTGGCATCTAAATCTACAGTATGTGTAATATGTGGTACTTTCCTTTCTGTTGAATCTCTCTTGCACCCACATGGGGAGCAGGCGGGTGAAGAAGTGAAGACACAATGAAGATAAATCACAATGGCGGTGGGAAAAAACAATCGTGTAAAGAGAGCTGAATTACATTTAACAGGCAGATTTTCATGTACAACAACATTTATTGTCTGGGACTGTGGGACTTCAGTGGTATTATGATGTGGACCGGGCTCTTTAGAGTTTCCCTCCCAGTTTGATAAGAGAGCTGGACTGACTCAGTGTTCAAACTGTTATTTCCTTTCATTGTGAGTGATTCAAACACACTTGATCGCAGACAATTGATAGTAGGTGATGGATTTTCCAATGAACTTGTGTTTTTATGTCTATTTCCACCTAAATGACGTTAAGCAAAGATATTTTTATACTGTTAATGTGTTGTAAGCTGAGAGTTAAATAATGGATTTATGCAACAGTTGTTAAGCCTTTTACATTCATAGCAGCAAATCTGTTGGCAAGTAGCTTATTCGTCTCTGTGAAGCTATGTTGACAAACTAAATAAAAATAAATGCCTTTCCATTCTGCCCATTTTTCCTGTTTTATTTTCCTCAACCGCTCTTTTCAACAATAAAACTGCAAATTCTCACTTTTGAAAAAAATGTACATGTCTGAAATAAGTCATTTTCAGGATCACAGAAAAAGGAAATGCTAACACTCAGACCTTTCGGGACTTACAAAAATATCTGAGAGTCATAAGACTCAGAGTCATGGCAGTTGGGAAATTTAATGCAGTGTTTGTTGATGCCAAGCAATGTAATGACGTGCCATACCATCTGGAGGTATAAGATACTCTACATGTAGTGGAACAGTGCATTATCTCATCGTCACTCAAAACCCTCAGGGATGCTTCATCATTTTTACATACTGAATCGTAAACAGATTCTTTATCACTTTGTGGGGGAAAAAGATCCTGAAATAGCTGCAGTAAGTATGAGCAGTCTGAGGTAGGAAGAGGAGCCAAGTGATGTCAATACATAAGGTTTAGTGGTTTTCATTGAAATAATCACAATCATAACTAAACAAATGTTACCATACAATGTGAGTGATGGACACTGTGCTCCATTTCAGGTTCATTCTCAGTTTCCAGAAGTTGTGCTACAGCTCCGCCACATCTCCATGGTGATTCAAGTTTCTCAGGTATCAAAGCAGACTGTTCAATACCACCTGCATTTCCAGTATTGTTTGAGTTGCTCTGCTTTCTTTTCTTTTTTTATTTTTGTGATTTACAAACATATTAAAAACACATTTGGCTCATTTATGATTAATACAATCACAGATGTTTTGTTGTTATACTTTGATTATTGTACATGTTGTCTTTATTTGGTGTCTGTAACACCTAAGTAGTTTAGTTTACTGTTTATTAGCAGAAGGAAAACTAAAAAAAAACAAACAAACAGAAAAACTAGGTTTGATTTATTTATGTAAAAAGTTTATATACAGATTATATTTTTTTTCCAAAGCTAAGTTAAAATACATTTCAGTATATATGTAAGTGAACGCATCACCATTCACATGGCCTTTTTTCAGGATTATGTTCAATCTGTTGCTAGTCCAAGGTATTATAAAATAGGTTTATACAAACACTGCACATAAGGTTCATAGCCTATCATTTACCTTTCATTACCTTATCATTTATAATTTTAGCCTTTGCAGTCTTTTAAATGTTTTTTTATGGGAAGTAATATTCTTTGAACAACAACGGTTTTCATCACCAGTGACAGGAGATCAAGTGCTGAAAGCAACTGATTCGGTCAGACACAAAGGGGATTCAGTCAGATCAGTCTGATGGTTTGTTTGTATCTGTCCTGAACACTTCTGAATAGTGGAATGTTCAGTGGACACACAGACCAGAGTGGCAGTGGATTGTCTCCACAATGTGACGAAGCTGAGGGTAAGACTTGTGGAAATTTTCACCTGTATTATGTCCCTTATGATGTATGAGATTTGGCTCCCAAAATGGTGAGAGAAGGTACACAGTTACACAGGAGGGGGAGGAAACTTGGCTACTTCCCAGTAGCAATACCCTGGATATGCTTTAGTGTGCATATCACACTCTCACCATGTTTACTGGATGAAACAGAGAACAGCCTTCTAAACCCATCTATATCCTTGACAAGGACTGCAGTACAGGACTGCACTTAACATTATGTAACATTATTAACATTACGAATGCTTTCTCTTAAGATATCAGTATATCCATCTCAAAAACAGTGGTGGAAACAGTATATTGGGGTTCATACTAATGGACTAATGGACCATATGAGTAACATTTCTTCTCCAAGAGGTGAGGACTGGATCCCAGTGCAGTGTCAGTCCTGATAATGAGTGATTCTTGGTCATGTGTGAGTAATAAAACCCAGCACACTGTTTATTTCCTCACCCTGACCTCTTTTCAGAGCATGCATAACTAGGATTATTACACCGACCGCAGTGATTGTTTTTCAGAGGTCTCTGATTTTAATGCATACCATATAAAGTAAGTCTTGTGTACTCGTGTGTATGTGTGTGATTGACAGTAACAGCTTTCATGCTGCAGTTGTGTAAGAGAAGAAACTGTCCATTTGTCAAATTTTGCTGTGACGCAGAATCACTTTTGACACATCTGGAAACATCTCACCTCATTTTGCCTCCCTTCTACTTCTTTCTCTCCTTCTTTCCTTTTGTCTCACTTGCTCTGTCTTTTCTTCTTGGACTTAATTCTGTCGTTTCTTCTTCTCTTTCTCTCCCTCCCTCCCTTTGTCAGTCTCTCCCCCCTCCGGTCTTCCCATGGGCCAACAGGAGATAATAAGGTGATGTCATACCTCCGTTTCCTGGGGATGTGAGTAACTGTACACTGTGTGCCTTGGGCCATGACAGAGAGAGAGAGAGAGAGAGAGAGAGAGAGAGTGTGAATGTATGTGAGTGTGAGGAGCAAGTACTTTGTGTTTTGTTTTTGAAAAAGAGAAGAGGAGAGAAGACGGGGAGAGTCAGTGGAGAGTTGATTGCAAAAGCTGCCTGGACAAGATGTTTTTTTTAAATGATTGCTAAAAGCCTTCTTTCCTTACACACACACACACACACACACACAAAACACATGAAACAAACACAAGTACTAATATATTCTCATAATCGTAAATTTGAGTAAAAAACTGTATATATGTGTTAATATACATATGCCTCCTACTTTCTAATGAACATGCTTCATTCAGTAAAAATGGATGCATTCAAAGTAGCTGCAAGCTATTTGCTCCTAAAGCATGATGAGCTTTTTTACGATGTTAGGTCAAGTGTCACAGCACTTGATTTAGTGTATGGAAGAATTGTGGTCTTTGTGGTTTATCTTCTGGTTAAAAAAGGGATAAAAAACCATGATCTTTTCCTATAATCAACTTCAAACAGGATGCCATCAAATGTATTTGTATTATTTTACATCAGATATAGTTCCCAATGACTTCATATAGTATGTACCTTATATTATGTATGTATGTATGATATTTCTCAAAGCATGAACGTCTTTTTTATAATTATTTACTACTCTGCAAGAAAGACTTGGAACTTGCTTGATCACAGTTAACATGATTGTTTTTTTTAAATCAAACTTATGTGTCTACTTGATGCACTCTGGTACACAACATCTGATGGCTACCAACTGAGAAGCACTGACAAGCAGAAAAACAGCCTTGTAAGACAGACATGTTGCGAACATGATCTTGTGAATTTGTTTTTTGTGTTAAAGAAGTTGCTGTTTTGTGGCTGACTATGGAGTACTGGAAGTCAGAGTCAGATGAATTACACACTGTGTGCCATTTTCAAGTCTCTGAAAATCCTTGCCATATTGAAATTGTATTCATTGAAGACGATTATCATAAAAGGATGCCTTATATTTTAGACTATTTTAGACTGGTTTCCAGATGGTTGGAAATCTATCTATAAATACACTGTGTGCTTTAAAAATGGTCGTTATAGGAGCTATTAAAGTTTTGCCTACATAACCAGCATTAGCATTTCAGCATCAGACTTTGTTCTTTTACTCACCAAGAGCTGTCTCCAGTGGTGGAAAGCAACATTAATGTTAACTCTTGTCTCTATCGCATTGTTTCTTCTACTGAAGTTAGCACGCTAACCAGCTAGCTAATCTTTTCATTTTACAATAGTGACTCACTGTAGCCTCCAATCTGCCCTGTCACAATGATGGCCGAAGCTCTTGTCACATAACAATCACCACCACCTGCTGGCGGCAAGAAACCATGTTCATCGGCATAACATCAAGTTGTATTACCGGGCTACATGTTCTAACATCTACATTATTATTTTGCTTTCAGACAGCACATGTGTATATGAAACTGAGATAATTTACTTGTTTTTTGAGTTAGTTCAAAAGTACTATGAGTTACATTTAGCACTGGACCAGCAACATGCAGTTAGGAAACAGGGGACACAATGTACAGACACTTCTGAAGAAAATAATAAAGAGGCAGCTGTGTGTTCTTGACTGCTTCAAATAAAATGCAGCTCAGTTGTGTTTACTGCTTGGTGTTGGACAGCTGACATACCCTCCCACTGTTATGTTACAGTAACTGACGCACTATTTTAAGCGAGAAGTTCTTGGCTTTCATTTTTAGTAAAATTATACAGACAAAATCTCTGGGAAGGAAGTGAAGAGAACAGGCCAGAGCAGAGGGAGTCTGAAATAACCAAAGGACTGGAAAAAGGAGATTCCACCCTCTTGTTGTCCCTGTAAGACTTGCCTGAGCCCTGAGCCTGGGGCAGGTACGCTGGACGGCGGCATGAAGCTGTTAAAACAACGCTGAGAGTGTGCTTGAAGCAGTTCCCTTATAAATCACACATAAAACCATGCTGGCGCTGCAGCTCATCTGGGCCCCGGAGCAGCACTTTGGACCGTGATCACGTGGTTTAGCCTCAAAGAAAAGCAGACTTGCAGTCAGCTTTGCACTTGAAAGAAAGGATAAGCGCTTTTTTAAAGCTTGTACCAACTGTCTATATTTCTGGTGTTGCCCAACATGTTTAGTGGACATGAGGGATGTATTTTTGCCATTTGTTACCAGCTTCCACTATTTAAAAAAAAATGCACAAAACAGACAATTGATAGATTCTGAACTTGTGCTTGTCAGATTTCCCCCTATTCCTCTTGTTTCTTTGTCTTATCCAGTTGCTGTAGCTTATGTACATTTGATAATCATGAGCCTCCAAAAAAGATGAGCTTTGATACAACTTGCAGGTTTTTCATTAGCTTACTGAGGAAACATTTTATTTGACGTATCTGTAAAACCACAAAAAGTTCATAGCAAATCTGCAAAATGTTCAGTGGCAGCATATCTCAATTGTTTTGCCGGCATTGCCCACATGGTTTTTATGGCCATGTTTAGGCAACCCCAAACACTTGGTTAAGGTTTAATTAGAGTTTTGTTTTCTAATATTTCACACCACAATCTTTCCCTAACTAAACTGAAATCTGAAAGTGCTGGTGTACAAAAACAACACCTTAAATTAGATTTTCATTTGCATATTGCATTGGACATTACCCCATAGTCTTAATGTGCAATGTTGCATCTTTAGCTGGTCATCATTTCCCTCTCCTTCCCTTCCCCTTCTGTCCGAGTTGCTACCTTTCCATTAGTCTCCACTTCTCCACTCCTCCCTCTCTTCCCCCTCTGTCACCTCCTCACCTACTGAGGTCAACAGACAATGGGCCACTTCAAAAGGCCGGGATGCTTTAGACATTCCTTCTGGAGAACGAGAGAACAATTATAGCTACTCCTCTGGTCTGGGTACACACAAAAAAGGATGTTGCTTAAAAACAGACTGGAAAGGAAGTGGGGACAGAATAAAATGGGGGAGTGAGTAAGATAGAAAGGAAAAAGAGAGGAAGCCACAGCATCCTGCAATGACATGGTCACAGCCACAACGAAACAGTACGAGATATCTGAGGTGTGTGGAATGTGAGGTATTTGCCATAAATAGACCTGAACCGTTTGTTCGGAGATCTATTTTTCCCTGGGTTGGCCAATTTTTTTTCTTCTTTTTATTTTCATGTTCTGAATGACAGGAAGGGGAGAGGGAAGAGGAAGAGATAAGAGGTTAAACTTGGACATTTCTTTCCCAGAAAGGAGACTGGGCAGCAGTGCAGAGAAGTGTGGGTGTAATGGCTTTGCTTACGCATTTGCTGCCAGAATAGGCAGAATAAGAATTATTCCATGACGACTTCCAGGGAAATGAAAAGAGGATACTGTAATGCCTTTTGCATCATGTCCTTGACACATTTGCAGTCATGCCTTTTTTTTTTTGTAGGAAGAGTGGTCTTTCTGCTCCTGTTTTAATATGAATTTATTCATAGTAGTAGGCGTGTAAGACTGAATGGTAATTTACACTAGTTAAAATACAGTTGCATTTCCTATCCGATGCTGAGTCATGAAGAGATATAAAGATATTAAAAACACGCATATCAAAAGTTAACAAGAATGAGAGGAACCAAATAAAAAACATTTTTTTGTCTGGATATAATTGTGTGAAATATATTCAGACAGGTGCAGCAACTTAAATTCCATCCACCCACACAATTTCATTTCTCCGTTCTTAGCTGAAATCCTCATCCCATGCTGCTGAGATGATGTCATTATTAGTTTTTTGTTGTAATAATAATAATGATAATTCATCATTTATTTCACTGCCAAGAAAATCAGTAGTCTTCTTTCAGTGGACGTCATGATGTTGTGCCTGAAGTCCTGGTTTCTATTTTGATGTCATAATGGTATAGAAGTGAATAATACTTCAACAATTGAACAGTAGGCTCTTTCCTTCATTCTGAACGTCATCAGGAAGTTGGAGATGTCACAGATACTTTGAAAGACGAACTATTAAAAGGTGTTTTTGGCGGAAGGAACCAGAGCTCAGCTTCCCATAGGATGCTGAGTAATATGGGACTTGTAAAGACATCAGTTGCCATAGTATCCACAAAGGGTTGTAGAAACCGATATCCTGATTTTAATCAGATAGTGTGTTTGATAAGTGTGTTTTGAATAAACCCATGGTGACAGGCTGTGGCATAAATGTCAGTAGTGTACATTTTCCAGGATGTTAAAAGCATGAAAGGAGGTATGACTTCATCACTAACTATTCCATTCAGGATATTTTTGACCATCACAGGCGTCATCGCTGCAGTTGGTCTGTGTGTGAGAGTGTATTTGTGTATGTGAGACATCACAGCTGAGACGACGCGCTAGTTTCCGGTCTCAACAAGGTGTGTGTGTGTGTGTGTGCGTGTGTGTGCATGCCTACTCAACTAAAACAATGGATGACAGCTCTCCCATATCTGCGGAAGCACAAGCAGTGATTTAGAGAGTCACACTCAAAATGTGTGAGACGCTGGGGCGAAGTGTGTGTCAGAGAGTGTTTGTACTGAGTGCAGGTGTGACATGGGAAACAATCCCCACATCTCTCACAGTTTGAAGGACAATTGTAGGATCCAGCCAAAATCTTTGAAAGACAGAGTCTGATGATGGAGGTCCATCTGGGAACACTTCTGTCTGTCAGCAGACCAACCATTTCCATTCTACATCACTATCTGTCATCCATCAGTGCCTTTTTTTTTAATGCAATATCATCATGGTAAGATTAGGGAAATATCCAGGTTATTGCAAATAAACAACTGGTTAAGGTTAGGTAAGACCCTGGTAATGGTTAAAAAAAAAAGGTCTGGGTCTCAGGAAGCAAACTTCTGTATGGTTACATGCTCATCCACCATCTAGACTTCCACACCCTTACTTTATACCTGAGCATTGGCTCTGGGCATAAATCTGAGGTGCAGAATCATATGAGTGTATAGTGAATCATGTAGTGTCCACTGCGAGAAATAAGTAAGTTCAACAGAAACAATGTGTTTTTCATTGGGATTAGCGTTAGTTCAGTTCTTGTTCACTTAGGTTGAGCAGGGCTTCATTCAAGTGTCGAGGTCCAGCTACACTTGTAATATTGCAAATAAAAAGAGCTGATTGTTTAAGATTTAACAGAAGCCTCAAGGTAAAAAAAAAAATCAGCTGACTAAAAAGCTGTTAATGATCCTGATCACTAGCTAATATATTAAAATAGCTTTGATACATATACAGTTTGTGTTACATTGCTGTTAATAATGTGGTTGGAATGACTTATTTAGAAACTTAAGAGAACAATAAGTGTGTTTGTGATATTGCTCATATATTAGATCACAATTATCTTAACACCTGACGTACTGAAGCTTAAGATTCAGGTTAAAGTTTGGACAGCCGTGGAGAGAGATGAAGGTCAAACATTTACTAAGACCATTTACTGCTGTGGCAAAAAGCTAGTAAGTGGACATTGAGTTTAGCATATTAAAGTATTAGTGTTAGAGTTTATACCATCTGGGTTTGAACAAGTACAATACTTTTCGTGGGTAACTTTGGGCAATTTTGTTCCAAAGGTAAAAGAAAAGAATGGTAAAAACTGTTCACAGCAAGGTTCAAGGTTATCACCATCGAAGTGGTGTCAGGATTCTCAGAAGCAGATAAACCTCGGCAAATAAAAGCAAAACTATTTTCATGACTAGGTACCTATTCCTAATACAAATTAGAAAAAAAGCTTTTTAAGTTGAAAGAAATACTTAAAGATTTTGGGAAGTATGTGTGTTAGCTTTCTTGCAGAGTGATGAGAAGATTGATACCACCCTTTCTGATGTATGAACTTTTTTAGAGCCAGGTGCCTGATTCTTCTCTAAGCTTTTTTTAAAAAATAAAATCGGCCAGTGAGCTTCTCTAAAGTTCTTTAATTAAGCGACCAGTGTGTGCGATTCAGTGGCACCTAGTGGTGATTGCAATGAATATAGTGAATACCTCCTCCCTCACCCTTCACTTTCCGAGCGTGTATGAAATCCTACGGTGGCCTTCAGGTAACATAAAACTGAAAAAAGCCCCTTTTTAGAGCCAGTGTTTTGTTTGTCCGTTCAGGGCTACAGTAGAAACGTGGCGGTGCAACATAGCAGGCTCAATGGAAGAGGATAGTCATGTAGATAGTTCCCCAAGTAGACATGAAGGGCTCATTCTAAGCTAACACAAAGTCAATGATTCTTTGTCTCAGTTGATTATACACTAATGAAAACATACTTATGAATATTGTATCCCATTTCTGACGATAGATCCCCCTAAATCCTACTCACTGGTCTTTTAACACTGCATGTTGTTTGTTTTGTGTCAAACTATTCCTTTAAGGAGCCTACATACGCAATTTTTAAAAAAAGCTACAAAAAGCAGCTACACAACCAAAAGACATTAGCAATGCCTGTGTTATGCCATTAAAGTTGTTGGTGCCAATCAATAAACCTTGCATTGTGTTGGTTCCTTTTTATTCATTCCCCATGTTTTCTGGTTTCTGGTCTGCACATACTCACATGCTTAAAAAAAATAAGGCTTTGATCAAATCATTCAGGACAAGTACTAAAAAAATTACCCTGACCACATCACTGGCATACCCTCTACTTCAGTTACAAGTGCACCACTGCCTGTTAGTAAATGGATAAAAGATCTAATGTGGCTGCTTTGATGAATTCAACCTCTAAGCACATTGGAGAGAAGCATTCAGTCACTTTTGGCTCACTGTTTTTTTTTTTTTTCCTTTGCTTTGTTATGCCAAAACAGTGCAGCAACTCTCAGCTTACATACTTGCAAGCCGGTCATATGCCACCGTGAAATGGCAAAGAGATGATCTAAATTAGAGCCATATGAAGAAAGTCAAACATGTAAAACACCAAAGAGACACATATTTCTCTCAGGACTTTTTTTTTTTCCCTTTACAGTTATACCTCCTCCTCCTCCTCTTTCATCAGCCTCGCAACAACTTCGTCTGTGCTCAGCTTCTTTTTTCTCAGTCCTAAAGGGTCCATTGCATTGGCTGACAATTGCCATTCGCTCTCACCCAGGGGGAAAGTTGCATGTTTGGAGCCCCCTGAGAATGTGTCTATCCAGCACAAATCATCTATTAGGAAAACAGTTGCTGCAGGGCCAACCACAAGCATCCGGGCAAATCTCTGGGTTGTCAAAATGCTCCCTTTTGCTTTCTCTGTCCCCCCAGTCCCCCCCCCCACCCCCCCCCTCACCCCCACTCTCTCCCTCTCTCCCTTCCTCCCCCTTGCCTCAGAGAGCAGTAGCAGATGGGGAGACCAGTGTCAGCATTTCCAGTTGGATCAGCTGACGGATATGCATCCCCTGTTTCCGTTCCTGTCGGTGCGTGTTTGTGTGTGTGTGAGTGTGTGTGTGTGAGTAGTTGCTTGTCTAGGGGAGAAAGGTGAAGGGAATAGCATGCATACAGTAACGTTGACAAAGCATCTCTGTTTTCATGATGAGGCCACCAGAACAGGATGAGAGCGATGGAGGAGTGCTGAGGCTGGGGTTGAGTAGAGCAGCCACAGGATTTCAGTGACTTTTCAAATCCTAACAACTGGATCATTATCTGGTTAGATTTAGCCCACTGGATCTCTTATTGGAGATTCTTTATGGCCTGTATACTTTTAAACAAGCATTGCACTGTTTGTTGGTATAAATAATGAAGACTACAACTTAAAAATAAAACTTTAAATGCAATCTTTTTCTGTCAAATTGTGCCTTTCCAAAACCTCTCAGGACCCTCAACATTTGGGAACTTCTCTGATGAAAGGATTACAAGGAAAAAAGATAGAGAGAACCAGAAAGAAAATAGGTTAGGAAAATAAGTAAGGAAATTTATCCAGTGAGATATGTGAATGCACCTTATGTGCACGCAGATAAGGTGGTAAAAAAAATATGGAAGGATACTAGCAGAGAGGAACAAAAAGAAAGGGGTGGAAGGGAGAAAATGATGAGGAGAAAGCAATAAGACAGAGACGGAGGTTAGAGGAGGCTGGAAACTGAGAGACGGGCAGGAAGAGGGAGTAAAGAAAGATGGAATTGAGGAAAGAGAGACGAGTAACAGATGAGAGAACGTGTCCCAGTTCCAGGGTGTGTACACGTTGATCTGTGTGTGCGTGTGGTGTGTGTGTGTGTGTGTGTATGTGTGTGTGTGTGTGTGTGTGTGTGTGTGTGTGCGTCTGCTAGAGTGGTTTGTGTTGCATGGATCTTGGCTGCTGTCAGGCTAGGGGACTCCCAAAGGAAGCCAGTCCTTGTTCAGTTTACAGTGAATGATTCCCTTCCTGCCCTGTACAGCCCTGCAGGCCAATGGCCAAGCAGGTTTGTGTATGTGTGTATGAGTGTGTGTGTGTGTGTGTGTGTGTGTGTGTGTGTGTGTGTTGGTTCATAGGCCTGGTGGAGAGAAGTAGAGACATTGTCCTGTAAATGAGAGGTCACAGGTTGTGTAACAGTTAAATACTCAATGTTTTTCCACCAGCAGCCATGTGTCCAGTCAGTGTCCTCAAAATACAAGAAACACAGGCTGAGGCCAATGGTGGTAGAAGTACTCACACCAGGTAATAATACTGCATTGTAAAAATACCTCATACTTCAAGTCCTGCATGTCAAATCTGTACCTGAGAACCATGAAAAAGAATTACCAGAGAAACATACAAAAACTATCAAAAGCAGAAGTCATTTTACAAAATGTCAACATTTTAATATCATATCCAGCGCAGGTAACAATTGTATATACTGTTAGTAATTGAATCTGTTGCAAGGCATAATTTAAAAAAAACAAAACAAAAAACATATTATATGTTTGTATTTTATCTAATATCTTACAATATAAGGTTAAATATATCTGTCAAATAAATGCAGTGGAGTAAAAAGTAGAATACTACTGTCAGATATACAGTACAGCAGTAGTATAAAGTAAAAGTCAAGCAGTGCTGATACTTTCCCTACAACGGAGAATGAGAAATTTGTTCTTCAGCCGAGATGGCGAGGATTTATTATCAGAAAAACAAACCAGGGGATGGAAATGAGGATAAACAGAAGGATAATTCAGCTCTGATCTGACATTTACAAAGGCTCATCAGAAAGTAATTTTTTAAATAGGAAAATGTAGAACTATTGCTCAATTTGAAATAGTAATTTGTCACACACTTGGTACTTGGAAAAGTAGTAATCCTACTGTGATGTTCCCTGCCAATTCTGTTTAAATCCCACAATAATATGGAACTTATTGGAGCCATGAAACAGCTCCGCTCCTCCCAAACATCTTAAACCACGTTCCAGTGTTTCTTCCAGGATCTTTTTCCTGGCAAAGCAGCCTCTGAAACAGCGTTTCAGGCGCTGTTCTGTTTCAGCCGTTAGACATTAAGTGTGGATTAGATGAAGAATGCCATTGCTTCCAAAAATGTGCATGGTGAAAATACTTGATCGGGGTGAATAGAGTTCTTTCATTATATTGTGCAGGTCGCAACTTTATGGTCTCAATAATTTCAACTGGAAAGCAGAAAGTCTTCACTGAAACTAGTGCACAAGGCTGGAGGCAAGCCAACCAGGCAAAGTGGGCATCTGCGTGGGGGCCCCTGACAACCCTGGGCCCAAAAAATGAGTGAAGGACATAAGTAAAGCTACAGTGCAGCAGGAAACCTTGGTGAAAGTACTACATCTATTTAATAAGTGCAATGGTATAAGGAAGTTCACCAAAAGTGCATAGTAAGTGCAAGTTAGACATGTTAAGGTTTTAGGAAAGGAGGTGCTCTCAGAAGAGAGGAGTTTTCAAGAGATTCTTGAAGATAGTGGGATGCCCCTGCTCTGATAGAATTCGGTAGCTGGTTACACCATCGGGGAACCACAGATGAGATATTCTCTCAAAATGCAAGTCACATCGATTGATATCAAAGTGTTTCATGTCTGTGTGTTGAGATTTGACTGTGAAGGAGTGCTATGTTTGACTCAACTTCACCTCACATGGTGCCTTTGCCTCCCCTACAAGTCTCTGGTGTCCACGTGGGGAGGCCTTTGTCTTTATCTTGCAAAACGTGCATGTCCATGTATTACAAACCATACACTCTCATTTCCAGATGGTTAAAACGCCGTCAGGAGCATTGAGTTAAATTACCAAGAAGCACAGTGAATGTTTCATTCTTCACCTCCTGTAATGTTAACCCCCTACGAGCAGGCTTTATGAGGGGGATTAAAATAACTGACCAGCTCAGGAAATGTCAAATGCCTTTGTCATATTTGATACATGAGTATCTGAGATCTCTGCATTATCAACAAGATCAGACATTACCTCAAAAACAGATTGTAGTCTGCCAGATGTTCCTGCCCTCTGGTGGATGATCAGTGTGTAATCCATAATTAGTCAAAGTTGTGCACTTTATCTTGTCATGATATTATGTTTAACATGTATGTAACAAATATGATACAGTATAGGTCATATTTCTGTAAATCTCTAAATCACCATTGTTGTGCATTTTATAATGTTTTTACAATTACAATACATTGTTTTAATTATCTGATTAACCAGCCCAGAGCATTCAAATATCCACAGCCTTAACACACAAATTTATTTTGTGACATATGCACCACGCATTGCTACATCTTCACCGCTGTGTTTTTTCAACTCAGGGAGGAGTTTTATCAGAATATACAAAAGAGAACCAGTAAGATCCACCAGGAAAAAGACTAAACATTTGCTGGCTAAATGTCACAGGACAGAACAGACTGAACACTGTAGAAGTTTTTAGACTTCAAAGATTACAGCCAGAAAGTTGAATAGATTTACTTGACTATAATTGACGTAAGTTACTGTAGTGTCTTCATGAAAGTAGTTTTTTCTGTGCTCACAAAGTAATGATGTTGGTTAAAAGAGCTATGTGTATGTTAGCTGTATGTTGTGTATGTTCCTCCAGTGGTGGAAAACAACGCCAATGTTAACGCTTGTCTCTATCACATCTTTTCTCCTACTGAAGTTAGCACGCTAACCAGCTAGCCCCCTCTTGTCACTTTCTGATAGCAGCTCACTGTAGCCTCCAATCTGCCTTTAAGACGCTGCTCAGAGGGCGTATTATGACCTCTTGTCTTGTAAACACAAAGATGGCCAAAGCTCTTGTCAAGCTACAATCACCACCATCGACTACCGGCCAAAAACCACGTTCGATGGCAGAGACAATTTACAAACTGCCCCTTTAAAATCATGAAGGTTTCATCTTCTTATGGCAACTGCTGTAGTGGATGAATATTTGCCCTAGTTTGGGAAAAGCAACACATTTTATTCATAAAGATCAAACAAAGATATGCTAAATGTGAGATAACACTGTTTTACTGAAATGAGTGGAACAGAAGCTAGCCTGGACATGATGATCGACATGGTTTTGACTCTCTGTAGGGGCCCAACATATTTATGCCCCAGGGCCGACTGGGAGGTTAATCTGGCAATGCAGCGCTTTCTTAAAGGATATTAGATTCTTTAACTTGACCAAAATCTTCATAGAAAGAGTTTTTAAGGATACATAAAACCATGATACTTTTCAAGTGGTGGATAAATTATGTATCAGTACTGAAATATGTCAAGGACAGGAAATTGTCACTGAACTGGTCACACATGTGGTATAGTTTACCTCTCTTAGATCAGGTAAAGGTTTTGCACTGTATATACTGTACAAAATTAAATCAATGTATTTGTTCATTTTAAGATTTTACTTTATTTAAATGAAAACTTAGTTGATTTTTTTTTAAGTACTGAGAATTGATGCTATGGGGTCAGAATTGAGTAAAGTAAGTAAATTGATATTTTAAAAATATTGAAAAAATTTTGATTTTGTGATTTTCATCTCTGTTTCTTTGTGATTCCTTTTATTAATCCTTTTTTAAACATATTTTCATTTTCATGACATTTACTTTATTTTTCCATACCATAGGACAGCTATGTGTTCCTTGTGTCTGAGGCCATAAACTGGGCCTACAGTTGGCTAAACATATGCTATTGATGGCAGCTGTGTGGTTTCTTAGATTACATACTTTAATCCTGATTTATTTTTACTGGGATTTGGGGAGACCTAAACATGTAATGATAATAAACCAAGACCAAAACACTGAAACTGTTGATGCCCTTAATGCCAGCCTGAGTGAAAACACTACTCAACTTGAAGCAATGCTGCCATCTTGTGGTCAACATTATTATTTTTTAATGGTTGTGTCAAAAAGAAGAATGTGTCTCTGGTAAACACCTGTAAGAGTGTTGATTTATTATCAGAAACACAGATGTCCACATGCGATGCTAGAAAAAGAACAAAAAAAACACACACACACACACACACACACACACACACACATACACACACAAAACACACACACAGCAAGCTGATTCTCAACAGATGTATTGGACAAAAATGTTCCTTAAAAAAATATGAATATACAGTCACATCGATTGATATCAAAGAGTTGCATGTCTGTGTGTTGAGATTTGACTGTGAAGGAGTGCTATGTTTGACTCAACTTCACCTCACATGGTGCCTTTGCCTCCCCTACAAGTCTCTGGTGTCCACGTGGGGAGGCCTTTGTCTTTATCTTGCAAAATGTGCATGTCCATGTATTACAAACCATACACTCTCATTTCCAGATGGTTAAAACGCCGTCAGGAGCATTGAGTTAAATTACCAAGAAGCACAGTGAATGTTTCATTCTTCACCTCCTGTAATGTTAACCCCCTACGAGCAGGCTTTATGAGGGGGATTAAAATAACTGACCAGCTCAGGAAATGTCAAATGCCTTTGTCATATTTGATACATGAGTATCTGAGATCTCTGCATTATCAACAAGATCAGACATTACCTCAAAAACAGATTGTAGTCTGCCAGATGTTCCTGCCCTCTGGTGGATGATCAGTGTGTAATCCATAATTAGTCAAAGTTGTGCACTTTATCTTGTCATGATATTATGTTTAACATGTATGTAACAAATATGATACAGTATAGGTCATATTTCTGTAAATCTCTAAATCACCATTGTTGTGCATTTTATAATGTTTTTACAATTAGAATACATTGTTTTAATTATCTGATTAACCAGCCCAGAGTATTCAAATATTATACAGTATAATATACAGTAATAAAACTTTATTTAAAATGCACAGTTTTTTGAAAAAACAATGATATGACAGAAAAATCTAACATACAATTTATTTGTTCATGGGTAATATTGTAGATTTTATCTCTTACACTTAAATACACTTAATACAATATGTATTACTTTGTGAAAAGTTGATTACATTTACTTTTTGCTTCACCATTATATATGAATAAATTATTTTGAAAATGTCCATTACAATGTTCAGGGAGATTAAATTTTAGTGATAGCAATAAAAGGTTATAAATAAATATTCACAATAGTAATTTAATCTATTACAGTAATATAATAATAATATGTGTTTCAACAAAAAGAAAAAGGAATAAGTTTGCCGAAACCTCTGTCGGACTGTGATGCCTAGTGAAAGAAAGTCTGTGTAACTTCTGTGGACTAGGACAGAAAGGTCAGTGTTTGGTCCGTCTCTGACTCCTCATCCCCAAAGTCAAATAATCCAAACTGGAGCATTTGGTGTCACCAAGATGTTAAATCTGCTTTGGTTCCTCCTTTTGTTCCAGATACAACTCTATAATGGCTTCACTGAGTACTCAAAGTTTTCACATTTGCGTTGAAGACTGTCAGCTGACCCTGGTTCAAAATAACAATATAATAATACATTAAAACAGGCTTTAGCAAATTCAAAGTAGTTACTAGCGAGGTTGTCAAGTCATTCAGACATCAGCAAACATCCACTTTACTGATGTACTGGAATAATTACAATACTTCTATTAGTCCATCTACTATAAACCTCTGTTTGCTTGAGTTTTAATTAAAAAACCACATGGTCTACATCTGTATTTTTTCTGCTTCATTGGTTTTGTTTGTGCCAGACATGATCAAATGTAAAACTATTTCTTTGTAAAAAGCTGTCCATTGCTGTCTTCCAGCAGTGGCATTTCATACCAGGGTTCAAAGTGAACACTCATTTATCAGGACTGTTCTGCACTGGTACGTTTTCTGTCTGCTGTGAGAGGCTGTGTATGTGCTTATAGGCAGAAAGAACTCATATCCCTGTTATAATCATGTATAAGCTGGTTACATGAGCTGAAATAGCCTGATCACATATTCCCAGCAAAACGAGGGAAAAAACAAGCCTGTTGAAGTAGAGCTTGAACTAACTGTAAAAACAGCATTATGTGTTTGCCTCAGGCTACTCTATTCATTTTAAGTGACCTTTAAATAGGATACTTTGCCCAGCGTAACATTTCACTATTAATGTGCATTTAAAGACTTCAGTGAGCATATCCATGTTTCCTGGTGCCGTCTTGCTTTACATGTTGCCTGCGGGCCTTGGCAGGAAAAAGATGGCCTTCTGACCCTGGTGGGTGTCTGGTCCTGCTTTGGGTTGGCCATTCCTCTTCAGTCCAACATACCAGTTGTACTTCTGAGAGCAATATGTGTTGTAGTGGTTTTCTTCATACTTCTCCAGGAAATAACACTCATCATTCAGTGCTTGCTGAGACACGAAAAACAAAAGGAGGAAGAAAAGAAAAAAACTGAGAAAAGTTTGTTTTATTCTTATTCTTTCTGTAAATTATTTGAAAAGATTGTGTTTATACACACACACACACACACACAAGGTGACAGAGCAGTATAGTGCTGAATACTAGAAAAAAAAATTGTGATTCCTAAATGGCTTTTTGGGCAGCTATTGCTTTATGTATCCTAATGACAAATTATTACTCACTGTGATTTATATTATACTTAAACTCCTCTGGTCACCCTCTGGTACTGTAATTTTCCAGTGTTTTGCAGATGTGGAAAATAACTTAGGCTATTACAAAACTTTAGGAATGAGTGAGTTTAAACTTACTGTGACAAATGAATACCATATCATGTGATAGGATGAAAATAGATTTGGATAAATAAATAAAAGAGCTCCTAAAACCTCAGGTAATTAGGTTATAGTGGTTTCATTTCATCATGTCTGGCAACATTAATGTCATAGTGAGATACTGTAAGAGTTCAATCTTTCCATCCAAAATGAGATTTTACTGCAAGGCAGCAGTGATTTTGCCAAACTACAAAAGTTAAAAACTCACTGATCCATAGAGGTGTCCATTTTTGTTCATAGCCAGGTACCTTCCTGTCATCTCACCTTTGATGACCACCACGCCTACATTCACAGCCTTCAGACTGAGGACGTCTGCAACACAAACATATGATACTGTTCAACATTTAACACCACACAACATGATTTGTTGCATTTCCAAGGGCAAAGTGGAAGATAAACTTACTGAAACACATTGTAACCATAATCCCCCCCCAAATAAATATTTGCCTGAAATTTTTCAGGGACTATAGGCCCTGTTGTCTGAATGTGTACACAGGGTAAGTATTTATGATTATAAACCTAATTGTTAAGTTCAAATACCTTGCTTAAGAGAACTTAAACAGTTCTTATGAACCTTAACATGTCTCCATTTTTGAAAATCCAGTTTTCAGTTTCCCAAGACTACCTCTTCTCTTATGTTTGTCATTATTGTAACAACCATGAAGACTTTTAATGGTCAATAAAGTTAATTCAGAACAAGGAACAGCAGGTATGAGTTACAGTATTTGTAAAGGATAAATTATGCTCAGCTTCTTGTTAATCTTTCTATGTTTCAACCAAAAGCCTATTATCTTGTATCTTCTATCTTTCTCCTGATTCTGAAATACAACAGCCAATCACACATCATAAAGACAGAAAAAAATGGTTTCCTCCTCACCATAGGGGTCATTTTCCTGCCTCCCACCACTCACGGTTCCATCTGGTAAAATCCTTAGGTGATAACCTCCGTTCCGGCTGTACAGCCTGGTCAGAGTCCGGGGCTCCTGTCTGGACAGATCCAGAGACGCAGGACCGAACGGCAGCACTGTAATGTCTCCCTCAGACATCCTCCAGAGGGTTTGAGGCTTGGACAGAGCAGAGTGATGCTTCTGTGCCTGCAGTGACAGAGATCCACCGTGTTCACTGTTCATGTCACCTGGTCTGTGTCTGAGACGCGAGAGAAAACAGGAAGGGGAGGACAACGCCGCCTTCATGATATAATTACAGGAAAAGCTTCCCTTCCCAGCCTCCCTCAATTACGTTCTTTCTCTGTCTGTCTCTTCTTTTCTCTGTCAACCTTTTAAGGCATTCGTTTTTGTTTTTTTTAATGGAGTAGTGAAACCAGCTGGGGAATTAAATCAGGACGGAGGCCAGGCAGAGGCTCTACATGACCAAACTTGCCTTCTGACTGAATATCACTTAGATTCTTTTGCTGTAAAAATAATTTCCAGATGAGTGTGAATGATGTAACTCTCACCTGAAATCAGTGCAAAGCCAGACAATAAAATAAACAACTCATGGAGTGTCAAGTGCCAGCACAAGACCTGTACAGTACACACACATGTACAGTACATGCATAAGGTTAACACATCACATTGTAATCCACAAGTGAAACACAAGAGCTATTTGAAGTGAAGCTGTTTTGTATTAACACCCTTTATTCACTTGGCTTTACAAGACCACATTTTACTGACAGTCAAACAGATCTTCGGCAGCCAGCTCTGTCTTTCTTACCCTTGGACTTTGTGCTTCCTCAAAAGCTTTTCCAAAAAACAAACAAGCCCACTTTAAAGCCACATTGTCAGTGTAATCTCTATATCCTGGAGGGTAGAGATCCCAGAGCAGTAGTAGCTGTCATGAAAGTGAAAAGGAGCAGGGCAGCAGTGAAGAAGCCAGCCAGAGGTGGTACTGTACAACTCTGGTCTTTCTTTATCACATGTTGCAAAAGGTATAGAGAATAGCTGCTGGAGCCAAGCATGTCCCGCATCTGGAATGTCTTGGATAGGCAGAGAGGGAGAGGGAAAGTGAAAGACAGAGCAGTGCGAAGCCACAGGAGGAATGTTAGGCCTACCCACTCACAGCTTGTTTTCCCAAGAGCAGGCCCCGGAGAAGAATGCTGTATTACGGGATATGAGCAGTTAGTTAGTGCCAGAGTGGTCCACGGGGACCTTCGGACAGAGGTGCTGGTGAGAATGACGTCTAAAGTCCAACTGGTTACAGTAACCGAGTCAGAGTCCAGACGCGTGGGTGGAGAGATTGAACCTAAAGCTGAAGTAAATGATGTTAGAGCAAAGTTCAGCAGGGAATAAACAATTGTTGATTCATGGATGTGTCATTAAAAATCGTGAGGATATTTTTTTGCCTTTGACACTTAAGATTCATAAACACACACATGCACACATAAAAAAATACAGATTATCAAGTATCATTTTGCTTTCCTGATTACTGGCCAACTAGACTCCCACACAAACCGCCGGGTCACCTACCTGTGAGGAAGTCCTAGGACAGTGCCCCTGATGAGCCAGCATGTCCTCCTCTTTTTAACTGAGGCTGGGGTGAAACCGACTTGCGGTGCCTTTGGTGCCACACGTTCTTCCACTTTTCTCTGCCAGAGAAGTGGCTGGACCTTGGGGACTTAAGTATGTGTGTCTATATTTGTACTCCATCCACCTCTCCTCACCTCACCAGCCCTCTAACAGCGTCAGAGGACTCATTTTAACAGGCCAACGTCAGGACTAAAATTACAACACTGGAATAGAGAGTGAGACAGAGAGAGAGAGAGAGAGAAAGAGAGAAAGAGAGAGGAGAGAGAGAGACTGAGACAGAGTGATGCAAGTGTCCACGCAATGGGACCCAGCCAGAGCCTGGAAATGAGCAGGGCTGCCTGTCTGACTGAGCACTGATACATTCTTATGCTGGTGTCCTCCTGGAGACACTGGTGAGCAACACAATATAAACATTTAAAACAGACCCAAAGAGAGTGACGTCAGTTCCCAGAATTAATCTTACATAAAACCAATGCTGCTGCAATCCAAGCTCTGCTTAGATGCTCAAAGGTGAAGTAGGATTGCATTCTTCACATTCCTGCAAACTCAAAATGCTTACTCATCAAAAATCAATATACTTTTGACAAAATATCCTCAGTCCTCAGTAAAAGTCCTCAGTGCATGAATCCAGGTACAGTAATAAGAATGATGAGGTCAGGGGAAGATGTTTTTTTCTTTATTTTATTCAGTTGAAATGCTTCATAACCAAACAGCAGCTTCAGTTTTCTAGCTTTAAATAGGAACTGATTGCCAGTTAAGTGTCACTCTGCCTCTCAGATTCCAGCTTTGTAACCAGAACACCAACAGGAGTGAGCAAACAGCAATGGTGGCGCAGTTTCTGGATGTCTGCCGTCTGTAAACACAGTTACCAGACGGGCTTCAGACTTTAGGAATGTGTGGGAATCTGAAGGGTATGATAAAGGTGAAAAAAATATATTACTATTTATATATTTAGATATGCACTGTGGGATGGTTTCTCAAAATGGCTTCTAAGAACACAGCAATCTCAACATCTATTTTTACACACTATTTCTTCACTGTCTGTCTCACACTCGCATGACAATAAACAGCCGTAGAGTGCAGGCTGGGTGAATTATTCACAGTGGCTGCCTTGTCTCTGCCTTGTTCTGATGGATCCTTCAAGCTCTTCTTTGTATAATTTATCATCTACAGGACATCTGCATTTTAAAATCATGCCTTTCTAAGTTTTATGATCATGAGACCATAATGTAGAGGATGTGCAACGGTGACTAGTCCTTCAGAAAGTGGTCTGACCTACTTTTCTCTCACCTGTTCAGCACTGTGCACTCAGGGTGTTTGGAAATTGCTGCTTTACCTCAGTTTACCAGGAGATGGTAGAATAGGTCAACTATCTGAATAAGGACTGTGCGCGATGGCCTTTGTGGCACCACACCGTATCAAATCTCACCACAAATTCACATAAAAATGTGGTGGCGTAAAATTCAAGTGATACCGTTGTTGGATAAAGTTCCCATTGCACAACATGTGAAAATGATCTGCTGTTCTTTTGTTAAGGAGCTGTGAAACACCCCCTCACTAACTAAACACAGTCAGAATGTAATGTATACTCAAGCACTCAGACAATAATGTGTATTTCACTTCTGTTGAGGTTTAGACCTTGATTAATATATTTTTTAGACAATGCTGACATACCTTAAAAGATCATACAGTTGCGAATTGTATTTATACATCCAGCATGTGTGGGGTAACATTAGGATTTATTTGGGGTAGTGTTTGGTTCCACCTGATGAATTAATTCCACACAAGTCCTGGGGGAAATGTCTCTTCAACTTCTAAAAGTCACCAGTGTTGAACAGGTAGTGTAACAAGGGGTTTATCAAGTTTTTAATGCTTGAAACACGCCTGAAAACTGCTGCTGAAAATGAAACTGATGAGAGTCAACTAAAACAGTGAAGCTGATGCCCATTAAGTCCAAACAGTGAGCTGAAAGACAATGAAATCTCCACTGATCTGAGGAGAGCTGCAGAGTCTGGTGATATCTCTCTGTGGGTTCATCACTATAAGCCAGCCTTTTCGCACGAACATGGCCATTTGATCCACTGTTATTATTGAAATATTGACTGTAGCAGCTTTAATGATCATAGCCTATTAAAATAACTACAGTCTGGCAACTAAAGATCATTTCTGTTCGGGGAGTGTTTGTGTTATCATGGAAGATGACAGGTGAGGCCTCTCCAGATCATTCAGTCATTTTAATTGGACTAAACCAAGTTACACTGAGGAGAGGGGTGCTCTACTGTGTTGTGATTGGTTTAGTTTATTGTTTTACTATACTTTAAGTTGTTCTGTCTTTCAGCTTTTGTTTTATTTCTCTAATGGTATATAACTACACTGTATATTCTAGTAAGCAAATATTGTAGAGTTGTGAATACTCTGCAGACTATTCATGTGCACCATCTCTGTTGTAAATACAATGGGTGGACCATAGGTGTATATATAGAGAGCTGTAGAGCTCTTGCTAACTGGGTTTAAGATGCTGCCTGCTTTGTAAGTCTTTTGACAAGAACATTGTGGCCAAAATGTCTTCACTAAAACCGGATGTTTGAGATGAGAGCTTTAGCCCTGAACTGATACCCATCTCTATTTCACTACCAGCATCCCTTTGTTAGCAAAAATCCACCAAAATCTTTACAAACATGTTGCATCCTGGGAGAAAAACTTAAAGTTGTTAGTATATTTGCATGTCAGTTCTCAGTCTTGCAATCATAATTGGACAAACAAACACATAAGGACACACATAATGCAGGCTGTGGCTATCAAAATGATCCACCTTATTCTCCGGGCAAGAAATCTGACTCTAGTATAAAGCACTTGTACAGGAACTAACTTATATCTATAAACTAGTCCTACAATGATGTATACTGTGCCTAGAAATTAGTGTCAACCACACAGTACCAATATCCTGTTTTTAATCACTGCTGACCAACTCTGCAGAAAGACTCCCCATGGTGGAAACACCTCTGGCTGAGAATATGACACACCAATAGGCCTCGGGCTTCACTTTCTTTCTGTGGGAAGAAAAGGGTAGAGAATGTAATGAAATATTGGGTGGATGTGAAGCAACAAGACAAGACAAGATGAGACCACAAGTGGAAGAGAGATTGGTGTGACTGGAGAAGTAAAAAAGAACCTCTTTAACCACAGCAGACCACCAGCAGTTTCTTTAAAGCTACAGATCTTGTCAAGCTCTGAGGGTTTCCTGAAGTCAGTCTGAATTCCAGATAAATGTGTATAAAACACCAGAACATGCACGCATATGTTTTTCATTTTGATGTAATGATGGATACATAAATACTGTAGCTTTGATGGTGGACGGAAACAGGAAAAGAACAAAGCTTGCTTCAGTAAATGTAAGCCTGTCCTTCAAAGTGGAAACTACCTTTACGATGATTTAAGACGAAACTTGAGGAGGATATTGGAGTTGTGAAGAACTGAATAGCTCTTAGTGAAGCAGTTATCTGTTTCATGTAGACAGGAGATGGAAATATGCATGCAGATATTTTTAGCTGTCCTGTTGATAATTGCATTACTGTTTTGTCTGGGAGAGTTTAATGCAATGGATTAAATTAGAAAGGAGCAAGAAAATGTGATTAACAGTGTCTTGATGGCCATAAAGCATCCAAGCGGAGGTACTGATCAAAGCCACCATCTTTAAAAACACACAGTGATACTGATGTGAAAGGATTTTTTTTCTTTAACCCCTCTGAGACAGGTCATAGCCATTATAGAACAGCACTTTAAAGTGTATCATATTCTTATAAGTTAGTGTTATCTTTGACTTTCAACTATCACGACACACACCAACAACAACAACATGCTATGTCTTCCTGTAAATGGCTATCTTTGTACACCACACTGTAGCAGATGGAGAAACGAGCAAGCGACCAGACACTGTACTCGCTTTTGCAGAGGAAGTAGCATGTCTAAATCTGAGCCTTAAGTTTCACACCTTAACCACAAAGACGCACTGTGCTTGTGTCAGTGGCATGTATGCAGTGTTAAAAAAAAAACCCTAAAAAGTGGAGGTGTCACCATCTTAATGGTAAAGCAGCAGTAGCAGTGTCACTAAAAATCAATAGATAATACAGTCAGAACAGCTTAGGCCTACTGAATCTGTCCGTTTTGAGATAAATGACTGTGCTGTCATCTTGGAAAATTTTACATGGGATGGAAAATAAGATCTTTGGGTCTCTCCTATCTGATCCTGAGAATAAAAATCTGTTGCGGTGCAGCATCGTGGCAACAGGGGGCGCCACAGAGCGGAGGAGGCTTTAATCCATGGCAGATTCAGCTCTGCAGAAATTCCCCGCTTCTGAAATGACATCAGCGTCTCCTCCCACCAACCAGGCTCCAGGCGCGCTGCATGCAAAGATTGTCTATGCTCTGGAAGATGTAATACTCCACAGACACACTTGTGGTGTTAAACCCATACTTTACGTTCATGAATCCTATAGTCACAAGTTTTTTGAAAAGTTCTTACTGCACAAATAGTGGCTGCACACGAAGTTGTGACCTAGATGGGGTCTATATGTATATAATGTATAGGGGGGCTACATCCTCAGACCATAAAAGGACCTTGTGGGTTTTATTTCAGACAGAATCTACACTTTTTTTACCCCAACTGAAATTAGTCTAGCCTTGACGTTACTCAAGTAAATGATGGGTTCAGGCAATCCAAGGTCTGGCTAAATATTTAACACTATCAAGTGGCTTCTCATTGTAGTGTGCATAGGAATGGTAGGTGACCACCTGATTGCAAACACTTAGCCATGTTGTTGATCATATTTCCTGAATTTATACATTGTTTAGGATTGCCTGAAAGCCTTGGACTTGTTCACAGTAGATTCTGGGATAGTGAGTGCTGCAAAGGATGGATTGTCCTATGTGTTCGATAGCAGCATACCACATAATGGCCCTCATTGTTACATGTCCTCCCCGTTCCTTTTTTTTCCCCCCCTTGCCACAGAGGCGATGTGGCTATAGGGTAAAGTCATTCTGTTGGTCAGTCAGTCCACTGTTTTGGTCCAGAGTGAAATCTGACATCAAATATGAGATTGATCAGCAACAAATTTTGCAAAGACGTTCATGTTCCCTGTAGGATGTATCCTACTGACGCTGGTGATCCCCTGTCTTTCACTGCAGTGCCACTGTGAGATTGACATTTTTGGTTTAGAATGACATGTATTGGATGAATTATTGTTAATTTTCAACAGATACTCACGGACCCAAGGAGATCAGTTCTAATGACTTCATTGATTCCTTGACTTTTCGTCTAGCGCCATCATCATTTCTATCTAAAAATGCTCATTAACAATAATTAAAAATAAATGATTAGGCTTCCCATTTGGAGGAAACTTTGGAATGAGGCCAGCCTTGTTGGACCTCAATAGTCCTGAAATGCAAGCCTTAAAAGATGCAGGAGTCCAGCCCAAACTCTTTGCAGCAACAGAGTAAACCCTCTTCGCTTTTTTTCTCATCTTTGCTATAGAGTAGCTCACCGCACACCCGCCCCGATCGGTCAAGCTCTCCAGTCCGCTCATTTCATTGGCCGAGACGGACGTCCATCGGGGGATTATCCGGGTCGGGGTAGGTTGATTACGGTCTGCAGCGCTGGGATGAGCGGGGCTGTGGAGAAAGCAGTGCATTTAAAACCGCCCAGGGAAGACACCGCATTTACGAGCCTATAGATTTGTTTTTCTGCGGACTCCCTCCCTCCCTCCGCGCCCCTGGATGACTCTGCCCGGTCCAGAATGACTTGGTCGAGAGGAATGCAGCACCGGTTTACCTGAGCAAGTGGACAGTCTTTCTCTCAACCCCACCAAACATGCTCTGAGTTTTTTTTTTTTTTTTTTTTTTATTTCATTGAATTGGATGCCGTGCTGGACTGCTACTGCTGCTGATTCTCTGAAAGAAGACTCTTGCTTCTGTCAACTTGAGTGTTTCCCTTGAAAAATAGAGCAGCGAGGTTATGTAGATAGGCATTACTGTTGCATACATCTCCGCTCTGTTGTTTACATGTTGTAATTGGATTTTCCATCATTTCCAGCAGCAGCAGCAGTAGCTCAGGTTTTCTCCCTCCTTCTCCTCTTGTTCCTCCTCTTCCTCCTCCTGTACGGAGCTTTTTGCCGGGTGGTGCAGGTTGTGTCAAGGCCGGTGGTGGTGGAGAAGAAGATGGGACTACCTGCCCTGGAGTTCAGTGACTGCTACCTGGACAGCCCGCAGTTCAGAGAGAGACTCAAGTCCCACGAACTGGAGCTGGACAAGACCAATAAGTTCATCAAGGAGCTGATTAAAGACGGAAAAGCGCTCATCCAGGCTTTGAAATGTAAGTGGAAGTGTGTGTCTGTCTGTATCTCTCTCTCTCTCTCTCTCACTCACTCACACACACACACACACACACAGAAGGAGTAAGGTCTGCAGGTGCTGTTACACTGTCCACACTGACAAACAAAAATATGTTTTACTGCATGTGGTTTTGACAGGAGGCACAGGAGTCTTTGACCATACTGGGATGCAGAGGTGTGTGTGTGTGTGTGTGTGTGTGTGTGTGTGTGTGTGTGTGTGTGTGTGTGTGTGTGTGTGTGTTCGTGTTCGTTTCTGATAAGACTAACAGAAGTTAAGAGGCAAGGCGGGTGATTAGAGTGAGCACTGTATGGTGTTGCCTGAAGCTGTCAGCACATTTGCTCCCTTCAGCTTACGTTATGAGACATTTAAAAGGGTGTGTGTGTGTGTGTGTGTGTGTGTGTGTGTGTGTGTGTGTGTGTGTGTGTTGCTGACTTTTGATGAACCCAAGTTGTTTACTTTGGTCGTTACTGATAGAAAGTTGATATAGTTTGTCCGACAGAAAGTTAAATGCTGTATATTTTACATGACAGGTTTGCTTCTTTATGGTCTTGTATGTTATGAATGAAAACCTGGACAGGTGTATAGCAGAGAGGACTATAGTGTGAATGTGGACCCACTAGGATTGTGGGCAGAAACACTGTGAGTGGCCCATTAGTTGGAAGGTTAGTTTAGGAATAGAAAGCAATGGTTATATTTAGGTATAATAAGACTTTAGATTATCGTGTTTAGATAAAGGCTTAAGTTTGACCGGGTTTAGGTGTCAGGGAAGTATCTTAGAGGGACTGATATCTCTACTTGGGTCCATAAGAACATAAGTCTGGATCATTTTGCAAGATATCTTATATAATGTATTAAAGGTTTCACTTGAATTTCACAATCAGATTCAGCTTTATTGGACACATATGTTTGACTTTGACTGGTTGATTGATTTTGGTTTGGTTCCAAGAACAATGTTCAGGAAGAAGCAAACAGGCCTATAACTTTTGCACAACCAAATATACAATAAATGAAACATACATTTCATGTCAGGGTTTGCCAGTTTCTTACAGAATTTACAAGCTATTCTCTTGGAAAATTTGCATAAAAATGAATTGTAGTGACACTTCCTCTGACAGTGGTTCCTCAGTAGTCAGGGCTCCAAGTATATGGAACTATATTGCGATTTTAAAGTTAATTCCTGATCTTAGTAACAGCAGTCTAACCACATGATCCATTTAATAGCAGTTCAGTTCTTGGAGATTGTACCACACAATCTTTCCCAGAAAAAAAAAAAAAGATTTCAAGTTGAAATGTTTTTTAATCACAGCTTTTAAACCAACATTTTCTCAGCAAATATATTCCATTTTTCTGAGCAAATCTCATTTCCATGAGATTTGCTCAGAAAAAAATGGGAACTTGGACCTCCATCTGCTGAGGAAGATTATATGATATGATTAAAAACAGCTACTGAGTGGACACATTGGTGAGATTGTTTATCAAAGACCTAATAATCAATTTTATCATCAACTTGATATTTGATATCAGCTACTCCTGCAGCTGAATGTGGATATTTTTGTTATTATGACCAGGTATTATTATGACCAAAGTAGGAATGTTCTGTAGTGGATTTTATGGTGATGTGGTCTAAATGCTGGTTCTGATGTTTTCACCGTGTTAAATGTGGAATCTCTTGATGGAATTTGTTTTGCCATTGAAATCAACAGATGAACAGATATTAAATTTGTGATATTAGCGCTTGAATACACTAAATCTTTTCACCTCTGTTGTAACAAAACTGGCAGCTGTTTCAACCCTGCTTGTTAAGTGTGTGAGTACTTTCCTTGGTGCAACACTGTATGTACACAATCCTGTTACTGTAGATAGGATTGTGTTTTTGAAGCTGGTGTATTATATCCGGACAGAACAAATCCTGGACAGTCCAGGGCAGACCAGCCTGCCAGCTAACCTGAACTTTCCCCCCTTGTGTTATTGACTGTACCTTTAACACAAACTAGCTCAGTCCTCTGTCACCACAAAGCTCTGTCAGCTGATGTCTAGCTATAAAGACAAGTCTGCTTTTGTCTGTTGGTGAGATCTAGAAATCAAACAGGACAAGCATTTCTCTGAGGTTGGGAGGAGAGAGAGAGAGAGAGAGAGCCATTTGCTTGTTTTGTGCCATTGTAGCAGGGTGCGGCCTAACAAAGAGCAAATCAGCAAATTTCCCTGGTTAATCTTTTTATGCTACACAGTGCTGTTGGCTTTCGCTGGCACATGAGGTGAATCAGTTGCAACAGGTTTTGAAAGGATGTGAGACTGTGAAACCTCTGTAGTTGTGTAAGGTGCTCACTGCTGCCAGAAAAGGTTCCCCAAAGTCCCCCGACAGCTTTCACATGTGTGTGTTTGTTGTAATGACTACATGCATGGCACCACAGAAGAAGAAAGTGGAACATTCACATACATCGTGTGCCACGCTACTCAAAACTTACACCATACTGCTGTGGACTAACTAGCTTTTTATATCTGTCTTCTCTGGATTTGAAGTACAGTGTAAAAACCCATATTGGGGTTAGGTGATATGATGATATAGGTATATATGTGGCTTCTGTGCTGTTTGATGTGTCTGGTTGTAACATTGCAATGTTGCAAATCTAAGATCAGAACTGCTCGATGTCGATACTGGATTTACAGATTTACGGTATATCACACCAGTACAGTAAAGTATGTGGATTTGTGAGGTATTTAACTTCAATCATTTTATGTCAGAGATGAATTCCTGTAAGTTATTTGTATTATTTATACCAGTGGTTCTCAAAGTGCAGTCTGGGAACCCCGAGGGGTCTTTGAGAGGGTTCCCAGCAAAAAGGGGAATCATTTATTTTCACTATAATTCACCACAATGGCAGAATATATGACTTTGATTTTGGTCATGGGTTTCAAACACTTTCTCTAATAAAACATATCAAAGCAAAAATCTTACCAGACTGGGGGCCCTGGGACAAAGTCTTAACAAAAGTGGGTTTGTGATCTAATTTGTGTCAGTTTAGGGGTCCTTGATGTGAAAAAGTTTGAGAGCCACTAATTTATACCATGCCATGTTGTATTTCAATATGCAATTACCCATATTGCCAGCCCCTAGATTGTACTGTACATTTCTCTTGGGCTCATTGTTGCAATGTGAAGCCAGCGCCATTGTTGCTGATGTTGGTTCCTATAAATAATTGCAGACAACATAGAGTAGGAACATGTTCTAAATTGCATAAGCTGCACAACTGCAATAGTAATTAGATGACACCAATACGAATCTAACAGTAATGTTTTAGAAGAAAAATAATTATTATGAATGAAATGCTACCAATAAAGATACAGATACAACTTTTATTTTGCATAAATAAATGATGTTTCTTTAGTGAGACAACATCAGTAGAGAAAATCCACTATTTGCTCGAGTAGAAAAGCCTTGTCACATTTTTGGTGACATTTTTGCTAATTAAAAAAGATAAAATCGTTTGTGTTATTGCACTAAACTCTCAGAAATGATCATATTCTTCTTTTCTTGTACGTGTGAGTGAAAAGTTTTGACGTGCCATTGCTCGTTATTTCATTCAAATAGAAAAATGTTTCGAACACTGACCACTGTTGCAAACTTAAAGCCGCTGGATCCTGTTTGAATGTGTCTACATGTTTAATTGCTACATAAACCAGTCTGACACCCACAGATACACACACACACACACACACAACTGTTTCAGCATAGACTTTGACAACCACAAAGTTGCCATGGAAAATGTAGTTGTGAGAAAGACACAGTCTTAGGTGGCAGATGCACATACACACATGGATACACATATATACACAGACGTTTGTGTGTGTTGTGTGTGTGTGTGTGTGTGTGTGTGTGTTAGCCAGATGTCATTTCAGGGCAGATCTAGCTTGTGATTACGGAGCCTGTAGAAACATTTGGTTCTCTGCTCCACCTCTAACATGACACGACTCAATCAGCCAAACAAACCCTAATTACAAGCTGTGCATTTACTGCTGCTGTGAGGGAAACAAGACACTGTGTTTAGACAGTTTATATGACACCGACACATGACGTTACCATGTTTTCAATGGGAAGTGTGGAGTTAGTTATTTATTTATTTTAAGTTCATGTGTCAAGTGTCTAAGTGTGACTCCTTAATCATCATCCTCACCATGTGATGTTACAGACATGTCATAAAACCATGTGTAAAATTGCCATCCAGGTTTGTTTTGATGTCACTCATACAACCTCGTGGGTTTCCAAAAATAAAATTTATTAACATAGTTTGGTGTATAAGAGAGACTATATATTCCTATCAAGTGTTATTATTTGTACTTGTGTTATCCTACTGTTTGTTTTGATGGTGTAAATCATCCTTAAGATGTTTATTTAGCTTGCCGAAGAATATATTCTGGGTAAAACACTGAATATTTGCGATTTGTGGAACTTCTTGGACATGAAAATGTCCAGAAAGTCCAAAATATATTACAGTCTAAAAAGTCCTATAAATACCAGTTAGCTTTCAAAAACCTTAGTGGTTCATCCTAAATCATCCAAAAAGACTACTTATGATCTGTTTGTCAGGAGATCATTCACTCATTCAGATCAATTGAGCAGCCCGTGATTGCCGTAATAAAACAATAGCCTGTAATTATCTGATATCTACTGTATAGTTTGAAGTCACAGTAGCTCAGCTGTCATGGACTAGTTTTTCAGAATGAGGTCATCGTCCGCTGCGCTGACAGGGCTGCTTCCTGGAGGTAGGAATGTTTTTGTGTGACAGTCCTCATCCTACTGTACCATTAAGACATCTAATAATCGCATTGTCATGCACAATTGCACACACACACACACACACACACGTTACAGTGAAAGCATGATTATCATTCTGACATACAGATGATTTTTCTTTTCCATTAAATTGTGATTTTAGGGCAAGGAAGCATGAAACATGAGAGAGAGCACAGCTCAGGCTGCAGCTGGTTAGTGAAGGGGCTGCTGTTAGCTGACTCTGTCATCATATGTCATTTTATGCAAACTTCTGCATGTATGTTGTGAATATGAATATCATACATTCTTTAAGATGTATTTATGTGGCTTAGTGACCAAAGAAGAAAATAGTGGATGACCCAAGAAAAGTGTTGTGTGTGGTGTGATATAATTAGTCAAAATCAGTAATTGTCATTGACTGATTTGAAACATTCAAAACCAAGGAACCATCTCAATTTTGCACTTAAACCAAAAACCACACTGAGAGGGTGTTAAAGACTTCTTACATTGAGTAGTAATCCATCGTTAGTTAGCTGAATAGTCAGTTTAAGGAACTCTACAGGGATTTATATAAGCTGCAAAAGGTTACAAGAACCTAAAGTTGATAACTTGGCGTTGGCGTTTTGGGCGTCCAGAGTGAGATAGAAAACTAGGGCTGAGAGAGAGAGAGAGAAGAGAGCGAGAGAGAGAGAGGGTAGGACATGCAAGAGGGGTAACAGGAATTGAAGCATGGACATTGTGGTTATGTGGTAAGCCTTAACCATTAGGCCACCGGATGAGCTGAAGTTGTTTAAAATAGTCTCGGTTTATTGATAGCTAGGGCCTGTAGAGGAAGTCTGTCTCTGGTTTAGTTTGGACAAAAATGGCTGAAACAGTAAAGTCTTCGCTGACTATTTTAGCTCTATGTAATGGTCATGATGGACAGACCAGATTTAGCCAATAAAACATTGCCTGTAGATGTTGGCCCGTTGGAGAAATAGTTAATGCCTAAACTTTTATAAACATAGCCCAAAACTAAAATTACTCTGCAAGAACTACGTGAAAATGACATGGTAAACCTGAAAATGCTGGCGGGCTTAAAAATTACAGTTACATATATCAAAGGCTTTGACCCTCAAAACGCACACATTGTTCAGGCATCTGTGCTTCCCTGTGCGCGGCCTGTTAGTGGTTAAAAGCAGCCCTCCACCCATTAGCGCTGTCTTGATAATGGCTTCGTTTTTAGGCGTTTGCTCTGACTTCAAACTGAACCTTTAACTGCCCCTAGCAACCTCACAAACAAGCTGCTGGCAAACTGAGGGCTTGTGTGTAAATGTCCCAGTGAAGAAGTGGGAATTCCCTGCAAAGGACCACGCAGTGTTGCAATGCATCTCTCTCTCCCTCTCTCTCTCTCTCTTTCTCTCTCTCTTCCTTCCCTCTTCACCTTCTGTCTTTGTTTTCCTGTACCCACCCTCTGTGCTGTTGGTGAGTAATAAGAAAGATAATGGCAGTCATTCAGTGGCTCAACTGTCAACTGTGCTGATAGATGAGGGTCACACACACACACACACACACACAAATGCACACCACACCATAACTAATTCTCAATTATGGCTGATGGAGGGAGCGGACCCTCTTTTAAAAGGTCCAGAGCAAAAGTAGAGTAGTTGCCGAGAGGCAAAGGAAAGAGAAAAAAGTGTGTGTGTGTGTGTGTGTGTGTGTGTGTGTGTGTGTGTGTGTGTGTGTGTGTGTGTGTGTGTGTGTGTATATGTATGTGTGTACGTGTTGCCACTGCAGTACAGCACAATGGGGGTTGGTGGTCTTCCTCTAGCTGTGACGTGGAGTGTGGTGTGGAGGAGAAAGAAAATTAGGGCACGACTCAGCTTAGCTCTGCTGCTATTGTGGCTTCGCTTTTATCAGGGCAGGACACACGCACACACACACACACACACACACACACACACACACACACACACACACATATATGCTGACTTTTAACACCATATTGAATCAAAATTACACACACACACATGTGTATGTGTATATATATATATATATATATATGTATGTATCTGCATTCACCCTCATTTCAGCCCTTTAACATTTGCTTCTCTCCTGCTCCCTGTGGACACATATACAGTATTTTAATACGGCCGGATTTCCAATGAACCTGTTCTCATTTACTTGTTTTTCTCTTTCTGTTGTCAGATAAACGAAACGCGGCCCATTAAGACTACATGTAAACCAGCACTCGCTTCCAAGCCATTTCCATGCTGCTGCTTAGCACTGCTAAAATCCTGATTTTATAACCACGATTTCGTCTGGCAAAATGACCAATCACATAACAATCCAACAACCAAAGATGTTCAATCCACAATTATAGAAAAGGAGCAAATCCTCACTTTTGTCATTTTTGCTTGATTTATCGATAATCAGAATTTCTTTTGATTTTAACTCAAGATCAATTGAATAGCTGATTGTTTCAGTGCTACAGACTGCGTCAGATATTTATTTGTACTGCACACATTGAAAACCGGCACAGTTCACAACACCACAGAGGTATGACTCCGGCCTGCTGCTTCATCTCATTTGTTGAATCTTTGATGTGGAGTGCTGGACCTGGACCCTGGCTGGATTGAGGCTGGTAAATTTTTTAGCTTGGGGACTTATTTAGTTACTCTTCCCAGCAATGACACAGTGACTCAGCCCCTCGAAACTCTGTGGTATTACTTACTTGTGTGTTTTCTCTCAAGACAATACGAGACTTATTTTGCTGGTGTGCTTATGCTACCTCCACTATAGGCCCCTAAGATGCATGCACATGTGGATCTTTCAAGATGACATATTTCCTTTTTTTTCTATGCAAGTGTTGCTTTTACATGTACCGCAGCGGTTCAGAAGTGTTAATGTTCACACATACAACACCTTGGCAGCAAGTACTTGCCTATAGGTAGTCAGGCAGTCTACAAATGGTGTGAAATTTATATTAAATGTACAGAGGCAAGAGGGGAGGAATGTAGATTTGCTGTAAATAAAAAAAGATTAAGGAAGGTAACATTTTTGAGAGTTACAGGTTTAGATAGAAAAATGTCATCAGAGGAACTGAAAGAGGATCTGCTAAAGAGACAGGTTTGTGTTCTCGTGGTGTAGTTAAAAAATACACCAGAGAAAAAAATAAATATATTCTGACTCGTGTCATTCAGCTGTACATGAAACTGTAAAGAAGGAAGTGGGACTCACGCATGTGAATCTCCAGCGCTTTATCACAACCACTGATGGAAATACTCTGCTGACACTTATAGTAAGTTCATTGCAGAACTGTGAGTGGCATCTGGGGTGCACCTTTGCATGTCAGCGCAAGCATAGATGCAAGTGACTCATGTTGTATATCTGTTTGGCCACGAAGGTTGAGTTGAATTTGAAGGTTGGATTTTAAATTATCTAATGCTGGTCATTACTGAAACAGGAAAGTGAAGTTTCTACACAACAGACCTGCTTCGACCAAAATGCATTTAGAGTACAACAAAGGTTGAAGCTGCCGTGTCTCTGCCAAAATAAAATTAAGTCTGATTAAGTTTAATTACCTTAGTTCAAAATCCTTGAAATTACATCTACTCCAGTTTCACTGAAGTCCGTTTTCTTGGTATTTCTAACGGAGGTAAGTCATACACTGGACCACGACCGGCTTACAAACTTCTTGCGATGTCACAACAGTGAAACTGAAAAACTTGAATGTTGTTTCAACATGTTAATTAGTTGTAAATGTTTATTTTTGCTTTCCATGGTGCATTTAAATCTAAATAAAGAGCAAGAAAAGAAAAAAAAACTTCCCTGGACAAGTAATTGTGGGGTAATAAAATATGTATGTGCAACTTTATCCTGCTGGCTTGTGTCACCTGACTGTGTGTACTTCGTGCCTTTGCAGCTGCACTAAAGTCACGGTGATGCATTCATAAATGTAGCTCAGGCCTGACGTGCTTAAAAGAGATGAAGCAGTCTACCCTTAGAATTGGTCACCTCCTCCAATGAAAACCAACTTGATTCAAGAATGTTCTTGAATCGAGCTTCTGCTTCTTCACAAAACACCAGGGGCAGAGCGGGAAGAGAGGAGGGAAAGTGAACTCTGAGGAATGCTCTCAAACTCTCTGCGCACAGCTACCTGATCGCTGCCATTGGGCCATGAAAGAGACGGCTGCGCTTTTCACAGTTGTTTAAAAACCTACTTTCACTGCAGGTGGTTATGGTAGCAAATTGTTTTGATTGGATCTGTTTTAACAGCAGATGAGAGGGTGGTGAATTACTGTACCTAAAACCACCCCTCCCCTCCCCCTTCCCTGCATGATAGTGGGGTGTCAGCCGGATGGATTCCAGTTTGGTGTCAACTTTGTGTGTTTCAATTTAAAATTGACTTGAGACTTAGACGCAGAGAAGCGGGATTTTATCATCGTTTTCCATCTGCATGCTTCCAGCTACCAGTCTGAATTCATTTTACTGACAATTTGAAAGAAGCAGAACTTCAGTGAATGTTTTTTTTTTTGTCTTTGCTTTTTTGTTCCACTTATCTCTTACCTTCCCTCCCAGCTCCTTCTGCTTTTGAGATGGTTTTTAATTTGACTGCCAGTGGGCCCCCAAGAAGGGTCAAAGGTTTCATACACACTATACGCATGTGTGTGTCTGTTTTTGTGTGTGTGTGTCTATGTGTTGTTTCTTTAGATCTGACCTGTCAAAGGCACTTTTTTCCTTATTGGTTTAGTAGGAATGAACTTATTGTCAGCATCATGCGCGGCAGCTGGATGTTGTTACTGTCCATAAAGTGTCACAAGACCTGAATGACTTTATTTGCAGCATTTTTATGATGGTTGAGGAGAAAAATATGCTTCAGTACAGTAATTCCCAGGTTATCCAAACAGGAAGCTACAGGCTAAAGTTAGTTATAGAATACCACGAGAATGAAACGCAGATTTTTGCTGTCTTACAAAGAGAAATGTCAGAGGAAGACGGGGAAGATTTATCTAACCTCCAGCTTCAGGTTGTCATTCACTCCTTAGCCTGCAGTGTTGAGTTGTCAGTCTCAAATTTTAGAAGTGTGTGTGTGTGATAATGAACTAGAAACTCTCAGCCTGCAGTAGAGAAAAGGCGCGGCTCAGAGTTGCTACCTTTTAACAAGAAACCGTAGGCCACTGTAAAACCTGCTGCCCAGACTTGCAACAGGTGTCGTGTTCAGCAGGAAGATATTATTCTCTGTGGTGTCTTGAAATGTTACCAAAACACTCAAAGAAGTAAGTGGACCAGCCTGACAGGTGTGGCTTAAATCAGGCAGAAGTACACAAATACACACACACTCATACTCTCCCACACTCACACGCATACACACAAACACACACACACACACACACACACATGCTGACACATGCTGTTGATAAAATTACTATTTTCCTTTCACATCAAAGCTCTTGAAGTGAGTCAGAACAAAAGGAGTTTTAAAGCTGGCGTGGTGTTGGTGTCAACCCTCCTTTCCAGGAACTGTGATTCTGGAGGTTGTAAGGTGAAAGCAGGTTGTTGTGTCCAGGAGGGATGATACTGTGTTTGACACAGGAGAGAACAATCCCTCTTTGTTGTGTTTTGGACTTTATTTCCAGCTGCAGGGTTTCACTACTTTGGAAACTCACTTCTTTGTGGGCACAAAGGAGAAAACAAGTTTTGGTGTCCCATAACGGCATTATGCTGAGGTCAGTAGTGGAATATAAGTAAGTACATTTACTCAAGTATTGCATCTCGTGACAGATTAGAGGTACTTTTTACAGAACTTCAGTATTTTGTTCCATTCATGCAAGTTTATGCTATTGAGAGGTAAATATTCAGCTACAGTTGCTGGTGTCTTTAAAACCAGTAAAACTAAGTATTTTTTGTTGAAGTGTTACGAACCAATTAATGCACTAGTAAAAATAACCAAATTGTATATAATTTACTCATCAGTGGTGGGAATGTTAACTCTTGTTTTGCTTCTATTTATATCACTTTTTTCTACTACTGAAGTTAGCATGCTAACGAGCTAGCCCCAGCCCATCTTATGCCACAATACCACTTTGTGATAGTGAGTCACTGTAGCATGCAGTCTGTCCTCAGTTCAACATGAGAGGATGAAGAAGCAGCTAGAAGAGTACATCGTTTTACTTAAGTAACACTTTAAATGAGGGATTTACTTGTAATGGGGCATTATTGTAGTGTTATACCACCTATATTTGAGTGAATTATGTAAATGAATCCTTTGATCCAGTGCGGCTGCAGTGAAGTTTGGTAGCAAGGAAAAGTGACATCAGTTGTGTGAAACATTAGAGCCCTGTGAGCAGTGATCAGCAATATTTCTAATTACAATTTTTTTTTAATTTTGCAATCCAGTATTTTCCACAAACAATGGTTTCAATAGACCTGAAATGTACTGTAACCATAGAAAATATTGTTTTCTCAACTAAAATAAATGTTGCTCCCACACTGTTTCTGCCTCAATTGTTCTTAACACTGTTTAGCTGAATGGGTCCAGTTCAGGCAGGTACCTCTGAAGTCGTAGAGGCATTATGGGAAATACAGGAACTCACTAAATGATGCAAGTGTATACAGGGAAGCTTGAGGGCTACACCAGTAAGATAAGCTGCAAATTAATTTAGGTAAATGAGATTAAAATTTACCGTCACTGCCCGCAAATGAAAAAGAGAAAATGCTTGGACAGAAATCACATGGTAAATTTGATCTCAACAAGTAGTGAAATTGCGGTGAGTCCTTTTAGCCTGCTGAGCTAACGGGACATGCTAAAACACTTGGATTCCTCCTTATCAGTATCTTGGTGTTTTTCGTTTTAAACTCTTTTCTGTGAACCACGAATCCAAAGCTTTCTTTTCTGTGTCAAGCGTGTTGAAAGTTTTGTGTCCTTGAAGGAAGATTTCTTACCACTCATACAATAAACTGGTTGACTCTATATCAAGATGGTAACTCTCTGTGGTCTCCCCAAGGAAAGGTGAATCTGTGAGCTTCCTTTCCATGACTATGAAGGACAATTAAGAGTTTTTTTCCAGATGGGAAATATGTGTAAAAATAATTCTCAGTTTCAGGAGCTTGATGTACGACTATGCCCACCAGGAAGCTTGATGTTCAGTTTTATTGTGTTTTCGGGGAACAAGTCATTTGAGAGTCCAGTTTTCTGGACAGAATTTAAACCTTATCGCTTCAACTTTTTGTCCTCAATATCTTGTATGTTCTTTCCTGGCACAGGTATCACACCCTTCTACCTCTTTGTTACTGTCTGTACCAGGACGAGATCATGTTGCCTGACTCGTTTCTTTCATCAGCCCTCCCTTTTCACCCTTAATGTTTTTGTTAAGGGAAATGATGCGCGGTGTTAAAGATGGTAATTATCAACTTGTGAAATGTTATGTCAACTTCCTACTGCTGACCTTGAGAACGGGCTTTATCACAGCTTACTTTGCTATCAGAGAACTTTAAACAAGTCCTGAAGGCTCTCATTGTCAGGCTGGCATTAGGAGACAACTGACCTTCCAGAACAATGATTCTGCTTTCCCCATCTCCTCCTCTTCCTCCTGCTTCCCCTCTCCTCCTTCCTTTTAGCTGTGGTTGTGCATATTTTATTGTAAACACATTAATCTCATCCTCCTTCACCTTCTTGTTCCCATCCTGCTGTCCCTCTTCATTTCCCTTTAGTCAGTCTGACATGGAAATGCCTTCTTTCCTCCAGTCTTGTTCATCCTCCTTCCCTGCCTGAAGAAACTCTGTTTCGTGTTAATAAAATAGGATAAGTGCTTGCAGAGAAGCCTAACTTGGCCAATATTGGAAATGGCGTGGCGGATGAGTGAAGGAGTGCGTATTAAATGAAATGCAGGAGGCTCTAACTCTCTCCATCGCTCCCCATTGTTTCATTTTGTACCACAGCAAGCATGAGCGCTGGCCTGGCCAGGCCTTATAATACCTCTTGCCAGTGGTTGTGTTATATTTATAACAACGAGACATGAGCAAACCCCCATTGTGGTGAAGTAATCATACTGGACATCAATCTGAAGCAGTTGGTGAGTGTAACGCTCTGATTCAGCTGGTAGATGGCTTTCTGTTCTTGAGACACTTCAGAAAGTTTCACTCCAAACTTGTAAATGGTACGAGCTGATGTGCGATCACGCCCAGCCAGACGTTACAGTGATGTACCGTATGGGAAACTGCGCTGGAGGTGAATGTGAGATGGTGTCAAAAAGGAACGGATGCACTGAATTATTGAACACAATACAGTGAACCGAGCTGCTGCGTGCTCTCTGTGTAACTATTGTTGGCCTGTCTATTGGAGAGTCAGCAGTCTTAGAGATGGAGCTGCACGCACAAAGGAGAGCGAGCAAATAAAAGACTGTTTTCAAGACTCATCACCCATAGCATGGTGAAAGAGAGACTGAGGTTGTCCTGTCCAGAGGCAGCAGTCCCATACTACTTCATGTTCAGAATAGCAGGGAAAAAAGATGGAGGTAGTGCAACTGCATGCAAAGTTAGTGGAAGAACACAAAGTTTCATGTGTCAGGTTTCAGGTTTCAAGGCAATGAAATAGACCCGACTTAACTCATGGTAGTAAAGTACATATGAGCTTACTCCAGTTCAAAAAAAGACATAGAGTCTGGATAGACAGTAAAGTTTAAAAGATGGCCAGGTTTTTTAGCCTCTTTTATCATTGTTTGGGTTTTTCAGCCTTCATATTTACATTTAGTGTTCTTTGTTTTAGTTGCGCTGTTCTTATCAGCTCTGTTTTCAGAAGCAGCAGCAGGCAGCTGTTACATAAGACACACTCAGATACACTTGATGAACATTACCTGCTCAGCACCAGATGGCAAAGAGATAAACTTTAGAACATCTAGCAACTAAAGAGATATTTTTCACAGGAGATGGTGGATGCCAAACTACCGTTTAAGCCCAGTTGTGGTTTGTCAGGTAGACAGAACCACAACTGCAAATGAATGCTAATGTTGCTCTGTGTCTGCTTGATGTTGATAGGAGAATAACAAGGTGATAAGAGGTTATGGCACCGTATCAGACAGCTTGTTTTAGAGTTCAGACCCCATTGTGGCCAAAAAAAACCCTATTAAAGCAGCTTTGAGTAACTTTAACAACAATATCCTGTTTTTACTCAAGCAGTTTTTTAACACACCAGAACTTTTATGGGACAGGACATACTCCTGCTCTTTCCATCTACAGCGCTAGAGCACCTCAGCAGTGTTTGTTGGGGGAAGGAAGCGTGCTACTGTTCAACTTCCACCACCTAGACTTTCCCAGCTGGTTGAGGGATTTCAACTGGCAGCCCTCCAGTCACAACCTATTATATATGTAACGCAACAGTTTAATACATTAGCTCATTGATATATCGATGCAGTGAGCAGTGTGCCTTCACTGTCAGGCAGAAACACGTAGTTAAAATTCACTCTGTGTCAGTGTGTTTGAGTGTGAGCGACGCTGCACGTGCAGGGGTGGGCTGAGGGGAAGACTCGTCTCCACTGCTGCCCAGAGCCAACCCAAACAAACCACAGTCCGCTGGCATGGAGAGCGAGGGTGGGTGTGTGTGTGTGTGTGTGTGTGTGTGTGTGTGTGTGTGTGTGTGTGTGTGTGTGCGCATGTGTGTTTGTGTGTGTATTTAAGAGTGTGCGTGTCTGCGTTCAGCTCCCATCCGTTTTGTCCCGCCTGCTCCAAAAATAACCCCCTGCTAAGAATATTTAATCCCCAGGTTACCGTTCTCTTTTCTCTCTGTCTCTCTCTTTATCACAGCCTCACACATTGTGCATATTGTGCATGCACACACAAGCAAGGATTTCTTGAGGGAGGGTGCTCCTGATTTAAAGCCAGCCAAAACTCAGGCTTAGTGGGGGTAGTCTGGTAGGTGTGTGCTTGCTTTATTATCTGTTTTCATGTGTCTGGTGTCATTGTCGGGGGTAAAGTGGTATTGGCTTGGCCTGGTGTCTGGCTCTGGCCTTGGCCCTGGAGATTACGGAAGGATGGAGGAATCTCTGTGTATTCAATCAGGTTTTATTTTTTGCCCCGCCCAGGATTTGAGACCTATGATTTTATTTTTAGTAAAATGTTGGATCGTCCTACTCTGTTTTTTGGTCCTGATCACATCCTGCAGGGTCAGACTGTGACGCTGATGAGACAAAGGGTCAGGAGGGCAAGCCAGGATTAATACTGGAACACCAGGGGGGTTAGGGGTGGTGTAGGTGGGAGAGGATTGAGTTTGGGGGGCAGGGATTAACTGTATGTCTATCTCTGCGGGAAATTTTCGCAAACACAGAGTTTATGGTGTAGCTTGTGGTTGATACTGGTGGGAGAGGGTGGGGGACCAACAGTGTATCTGATTGTCAAGTTGACCATACCTACCCATTCCAGGGTGTCATTTATTTAATAAAGAAAACACTCAGTGATCGTTTTATTCTTTCAAATGATGGGCTGTGCCTCATTTTCAGATCCCATTGAACTTAGTGTGAACACTTCCAAAGACTTAGACGCTGAATATTTTTCCATCTCTGTGAGATTTATGGAAGGCATGTTCACGGGCCAGAAGGAGATCAAGGATTCTGCATAGAGTTAGTTGAGGTGGTGAGTTGGTGAGGTGTGATCACGCTCAGCACAAACTCCACCCAGGACTTCAGCTGGGTGATGTGACGTGAACTGGCTGGTGTGGTGCAGTTTCTGCAGGGTCCAGGGTCCAAGGTCATCTCTGACTTGTTAGTTAACTCCAGACAGATTGGTTAGACTCAGAGATAAACAAATACACTTTGTGAGGAGTGTTTGCTTTGTTATTTGATATCTCAGTAATGAACTGTTGCAATATAAATGTACAATGTACAAGAAACCATCTTATTTTGTAGGAAATTCCTTATTCAAACCAAGACTCTATGGATTCCAAATAAGATTTTTGGCTACATAAAGTTGGCTCGCCTGAACAAATCCTTGGTATGAAAAGTGATATTTGAATAACACACTTAAATTTTTCACGACTTTCTGTGAGGTTGCATATGTGCATCACTTTTACAGCAGTTTTATGCTGGTGTTAATCAGTGACAGCTGAAGCTCAGAGTCTAGTGGGTTTTTCAGTCATTATGTAAAACAAAGTGACTTCACAACTACGTCTTTCTTTTCTTTTAAACATAAGCTAAAAACACACTTTTGTAAACTGACTTGCAGGTTAAAACTGAGGTCTAAGCAGACTCATTGGTCTAGATAGATAGCTGAGTTCAGTGTGTCTGCTGAGCTGGCTCAGTTTGTCCCTGCTTTGTGTTTGCCTGGGTGATAATAGCTCATTGAGCTGAATAAGCAGCATCTCCCTTTGTCCCATTAAGCATAAATGATGCAGTAATTGTGTTTTTTTTCTGTCTGATGACTAACAGACATTGAATACTGGCAAATAAACACATTTGTCTTGCTTTGATTTTTTTATTGTTGTCATTTTGATGTATTCTGTGTTTTCTCCTCAGAGACACTACACTATATTCTGAATGCTATGCTGGGATGTAGGGCAGCAGAAACACAGGGACTCAGGGACTCGAGGAAATCTGCGTGCACATTTGCTGGGTCATTAAGTGAAGATGATTATGTGAATTTTAGTGACACTGTTTTCTTTTAGGGAAGAAAGATGAGCACGCAGAATATGAGACTATGTAGTATTTAGCAGCTATATGTGATGATTAATGGTTCATTTCAAAACGTTTGAATGTTTAAGATTGTTTAAATATTTTGTATTGCTTATATTGCCCTGCTGAAAGCCAGATTTACTTGTCTGTTTCTCATTGTGATGACAGAGGACTATCCTCATCCAGAAAAACACTAAACCCTAATTTTGTTGGAAGTTTGCACAAAGAAAATTCTTTTCAGTTCTAAAGTTAGGCCCTTAAATAACCCCAACATAGAAGCTTTCCAAAAGTGATTTGTTTTGTTGTGGCTCCTTTTTTGAAGAGGAAAATGAGGGCACTTGGCCAATGAAGGCTCTGACAAAATGTAAATAAGTAGAATAGGATGAGTAAACAGTATGAAAATGAATGAAAGATGTAATGAATCCATCAGGGCACATTTCTTTTAAAGTTGCATTTAATTTTCATTATATACGGGCATTCACTTACAATTGTTTAAACAGTGTACAAATTTAAACAGTGTCATTATTATTTATTTTTTAAATGCTGCAGTTATATTATGACTATATTATTTTCATTTGGAAAAGTCATTTGAAATGTAATAATAACACAGAACTTTTACGAACAACCCCCCCCCCCCCACCCCGCAAAAAAAAAAAAAAATCCATCCAAATCCAAAATCCAAATTTCAAATTGAGGATGACACATTGAGGAGATGTTCAATGAGAATGAAAGCTGACCACAGGAATGCTGTAGAGGATCACATGGTGATAAAAGCAAATTTTCTGCCCCAGAACTGAAAGACAAATAAACCCACAATAATATAAAGATCATTTGTCTCACTGTAAGCTGTAGGTCCCACAAAGTCAGGTTCCCATCCACTGTCAACAGACCATCACACGTTGGACTCTTTATCTGATTTCCAGCTAACTGGAGTTCTTCACGTCTCTTTAAGTGGCTATTGATTAGACTGTTCTGAACCAAACAAAGAACATGTTCAAATGGTTAATTGAGTGGAATTCCTCCTTTCAGCTTTTCTATAAACCACTTCTCTGTCTTATTTGTAGGCTGTCCAGTATCATTCCACAGACTGTCATTGAAGTCTTAAACTGAGCTGTATCCCCCTTTCAGCTTCTATTTAAAACCCTCTAAATTCTCATTCTGCTGAATTAATTAAACTATATATATATATATATATATATATATATATATACATATGTGTGTGTATGTTTGATCTCTCTCTTCTTGGTCTCTGTCTGTACCACATTGGTCTCAGAGGACAGACTTAATCTGACAAACCACCGAGCAACAGCCACTCGGCCGCACATCCCTCAGGCTGCTGTGATGCATCCTGACGGAAAGAGAGACATGGAGAAAAAGAGAGAGAGAGAGAGAGACAGAGAGAGCTTAATGGGGGGAGGAGGTGTAGAGAAAGGGAGTAATGGCTGTACTAACAAAAGACTGTGACAGACTCAGAGGACAGAATATGTACTCACTGTCTGCTATCTGTGCACACTATAATAGCCAATGAACAGAAAATGAGACTCTCTCTCTCTCTCTCTCTCTCTCTCTGTGTGTGTGGTTGGATGCTAATAAAGCGTATAATGGTACCTTCAGGCTGCTTTTAGTCTCTTACTGGGAGAAAAGAATGAAGTCAGAGGAGGGAGAGCTTCTGTACATTATGTTATAAATCAGTTGTATATATGAGACACGCTCGTAAGTAAGGCTTTCATCACCATTAATAGAAAGTGCTATAATCTTGTGTACTGTAGTTTCAGTGTTTTCTCTAATGAGTCCATCAGACTCCCCTTTGTACGGTGTTTTGTGCTGCATATGTGTCTAAAGTTTTTCAGTTTTTCTTTGTTTTCTCTTTCTTTTTCTGAAAATCAATGGAATCCAATCTCTTAAATGTATTATTTTTACTATTTTTCCCCAGACCTCTCTGATTTCTAAACATGCCTGCAGATTTATTAATACTTAACTATTCATATTAGCCTAATCAAATTAGCCTTAAGGAACAAAAGCTTTAAAATGTTGAAATATAATCCACTGCATCATGAAAAGCACTTTTAGAAATTAGGCTATGGATTGAATCTGAAGATTTTGATAGATGGTCCAATGATTGTCTGTCACTGTGGTCATGAAATTGAAAGGTTACATACAATCATGATATAGAAAACATAGACTCTGCATCACTGTGGTGCCCTTGTTTTGATTTAAGTAGGATTTTACACCCACATGGCCGCTTTTCTTGGTTCCTCTCTGTGTGTAGATCATAGTTATTATGTTTTGGCAGAGAGATGGTGAGATACAGTGACAGACAAAGAGACAGGCCCAGTTTAAGAAACACAGAAAGTGTAAAACCACTTTGAAGGATATTGTTGCATGTGTAAAAGAGGTGTGAAATTTTGAAGAAAAAAAGAATATAGCCTAGTTGTCATTTGCAGAACATGTATTTGAGTTAAACCTTCTTTGCTTTGACACAGTGTCATCCGTTCAAGGTTTGCAGAGATTGATCCACCCATATAAGAATGCAATGGTTAATGCTGTGTGTATGTGTGTACAGGGGAAACTGCAATCTCTGTGCACTCTCCCCTTAGCCCCCAAATCTTCTGTCCTCTTTCTGAACAGCCTTCCTTAACATCAGATTAACTATAGGTGTACAGTTGGTGAGACTAAGCATATCTGATGCCTGCTTGTGAATGCGTTATACAGGTAGGAAAAATTCAGGTCAGTCATCATACATTTACAAATTTGTCTTCTGTTCAGAAAAGGTCGACCGCATTCCTTTTGTAAAACATGTCACACCAAATGACACATTTGTGCTTTGCTGTCCCTTTTTTTTTTTTTTTTTTGTTAGAATTAACATGATCTCGAACGTTATAATGTTAATGGAACATTACCTGACCATTATGTTGTGACTTGGCTCTTGGCCTTTCTTAACCCCACAGCAGCTTGCCCAAGGCTGCAGCAGGTGTCAGAGACAGCTTGCTCACACATGCATGTGTGCACACAGCAGCATGAGCACATGCATGCTGAGACACGCACACACTTGCCCCTTTAGTTTGCCTTGTAGCTATGGTCACACAGATTTGTAAATGGCAAATGACACCCTGAGTTTTCTTCTTGCTCAAGTACAGATGCACGTTAGGAAGTGAGTGTTCAAGGGGACTAATTCTACATTTAGGACTTGGTGAATTAATAGGATTTCCCTGATAGCTTGGGAGGATCCTGGCAGGAAAGGGAGAATGAAGGATTAATGAGCAAGAAGCAGAGAGAAGGCAGAAAGGAGATTATAGCGTGGAGGTGCTTGGTCTGCTTGGAGTTTGGCTTTCTGAAGGTTGAGGTTTCAGTGCTGTTGATGGTGGGGGGTCGGCTGGGGGTTGGGTGTTGATGGGAATGACATTTGAGGCTCATGCATGGAGCCAAAGGAATATTAATTTAAATGCATATTTCCCTGCCTTGAGGGAGAAGGAGAAGAGAGAGAGAGGTAGAATGAGCCAGAGCAAGAGAGAGAGAGGTTTGTAAAGAGATGTTCAGAGGCAGACTAGTAGGCTAGACTCCATGCCCAGAGACAGATCAAAGTAAAATTTCTTATTCCTTTTCCTGGATTCTGTTTGAAGCTGGATTTCTCTGAATTCCTCCAATACCTTCAGCAAATTCTCTGCTGCCACAGCACAAAAAAGTGAGCGGGGTGCGAGGAGGGGGTAGGGTTGCTAGGCTGGCTGGCGAATGTCAGATGGCATTGAATGCACAACGAGATGACTTCTCTGTATCTGCTCAGTGGATGACTGGTCCCTGGCTAAGTTAAAGGTCGCCATGTGGTGGCCATTCAGACCGTGTGTGTGTGTTCACTGACTCAGATAATTGAAATGGGATCACACTGTTTTTTTTGGGTCTAAGCAATATATCAAGGTTATGTTTCAAGCCCATTTTCCTTTAGTGTGTTACAGCAGATCCAGGCTTTGTCTTTTGATTGAGTTGCTGGACTGGTGGGTTTCAGTTTGTATGAATGGTACATAAAAAAAGAAAGCTAATGGTAGATGTTCTAAGTTTTTATTCTTTTGTTGATCAGTTCATGTTCAACACCAAGTATGTGATACAGTTGATAATAATGTAAAATAATACATTACTACAATTGAATAAACTGTTAAAGTTCATATTTGATACAACCCTTTATAGTGAGCATAAGTCAGTTAGAAAGATGTAGTCAGCTTTTCAAATGTGTATCAAGAAATAACCATTTGTCATGAAATAAGGTTGTTAAAATAAGTTGTAAATGTTTATGAGTCCATATGATGAATTCAAAGTAAACGTTTTGACACCACAATGCATGAGAATATATGCTGCTCTATAAAATAACAGAATGTTCCCATGGCAGCATTTGGGTTCAGTCATTCTGGCTGGAAAACAGTCTGGATAGAGAACCTACTTCCTCTTCCTCTTCTTGTTTGCCACTTCCTGTTTCAGACGACAAGAAAGAAAGTAGGGAGGGTGGCCACTATAAGCCTGGGAAAACTTGTTCATACTGTGTCTATGATGGGTCTAAATATTCTGATATTCTGAATATTCATGGATTCAAATAAAGATTATTTCCATTATTGATTAATCTTCAGATTATTTTCTTAATTAATCAATCATTTTGTTTGAACATTTTGTTTATGAAATGTCAGAAAATAGAGAAGAATGGCCAAGACAATGTCTTCAGATGTCAAATTGTGTCTGACCAATGTCCTGTAACCCCCAAATTTTCAGTAAATTTTCATATATGGCAAACGCTAGCAGCAAATGCATGGCAGCTAACACCCATGAAGGTTAAGCATTTCACTTGAAAATGGTTCAACAATAAATAGATTAATTTTCTGTTGATCAAGTAATCAATTGACTAATTGTTTCAGCTCTAAAAATATTTTTAACCTAAGGTTTTCTCTGGAGCCTCCCTGGAGCTTTCAACTGCATCTCACGGTCTTTCTCACTTGTCCTGGAAATGCCCACATGCCTAAGTAAGTCACTACATCTGCTGATGAAGTGATTGGTTGAAGGCTCAGTTTAAAAAAAAAAGCGAGTTAAGAAGACCTTGAGTTAAGGTTATATTATTTTGTCAAAATGGTTGCAGATTAATTTTCTGTTTATCAAATAATTGTTTCCACTCTAAAAATAACTCCAGGTCCGCTTACAAGCCTTTTCTTCAGTAAATTGCTCAGTTGTCATGGAAATGGCTCAGTTGTCATCAATCAAGTGACCTATGTATGGAGCTTTGGTCACACTGATGAAGACTGTGAGATATGATTGAAAGCTCAGTTAAAAAAAAACTACAACAACAAAAATACCTCTGTACTAAGACCTGCTATTGGTACTTACACTTATATGTTCCGTCTTTGTCCCAACTCCTGTTTCCCTTCTCACCACATTGATACTCTGTGTAGCCTTACTGATTCACAGTAGCAAACTCAACTTTTATGAGCTCTGGCCACATTGTAAATTCCTCAGTTCACTACCAATTTTCACAATTTTACAAGCCTTTATATTTTAGAATTAAAAAAAAAACATTAAAACAGGACAGAGCAAATGATTGACCTGCCACAGTGGCTGGATTAGAAAAAATCAACAAGAATGAAAATACAAAGTATTTTTCTTCATAAATCAAAGATGGATAATCTCAGTTTCTCATTTTTTGCTCCATTTATGATTTTCACTCTTTTTGGCCTTCTAGTATAATCCTTTTTTCCATCTGTCTCACAAGAGTTGATGGAATGAGGTCAGGGAGGATTTTGGCCAATCCTGTTAGAGACTGCTGATTTATTTCCTGGTTGATGTCTCACAGAGTCTGTGCTTAGAGCTGCTGTCCTGTGTCGTCTTAGATGGGGAAGACTGGCATTCGTACAAACATCTTTAGTACAGCCAGCGCTGGCACTCAGACAGCTTGTTGGCAGCTAATTCACTGGCATTTTATCCAAGCATTCAGTTGGAATTGAAGTTGGCATCCATAGAAGGCAAGTTGCCATGCTGTAGAACTGGCATCTAAAGGATACTCCATTAGCCATGTAATGTGTTTAAGAGTGGCAAAGCAGACATAACAGCTATAATAGCTGACATAAATTCCACTCATGCAGGACTTGTCTTTATCAAGTATATATGACAACACGGTCTCCCGGATAGGTCCTCTGATTCTATTGATTTGAGGTCTTTATTAAGACTTGAAGACTTTCTTCACTTTTCATTGACTAATGCAGCCACAAACTGAAAGGTCAGATTGTGTGGTTGTTGTTGTGAGGTTTAGCTTTTGACCTTTTGGCCTCCATATTGTTTTTCATGGCTGATCTGGGCCACCAACATGAGTTGGAAAAGGTTGGGAACCAATGACATAGAGGAACACCTAGAATATATTCTCATACCTGAGCCTTTTGCTGAAATTATCCAGAGTAAATTGTTGATATGAAGATATATGCATATGAAGATATCATTGAGAATCCCTAACACAAAGCTGGACTCCTCACCCACCATTAAACTGCTTTACCATTTTGCTTCACCAACATGAAATGATAAAGCATACAAAATGTGAGTGTGAGTCTGGAACACCATAGCTCAATATAGAAAAATGTTAGGGCAACTTAAAGTCCATTTTATTGTGTAATTGTACCTGATGTGAATGCACTACATATTCAAAATATGTTAATACTTTCTCAGCAACATTAAGGTTAGTGGGCCACTCAGCACCAATGTGCAGAATCTAAGTTTTGCAGCTTTAAATTACCCGGCAGCAAACAACACCTTCTTTATAACTGAGTCCTCAAGGTCACAGTTTGGCTCTCAGAGAGTTGTAGGCAGTGTTTTCCCTGTATGTTTGTGTTGTCGTCTGGAACAGAGGTCACAGGTTTGTGTCGAGCGTAGGGAAGGAAGTGGATGAAGGCTATTTGGAGACTGGCACTAATCTGGTTAGTGTGGTTTCCACCCTCTCTCTTTCTCCTCACAGCACTCTTGCCATACTGGTCTGATCTATCATGTGTCCAACAGGCCTTTATGCTGCTGATTGCAGCTTAGACGTTGTATAGTTCAGGGGAAAAATAGCTTTCAAAAGACATACGTGTTTTATCATGTTTATGTAGCAACACTGGTTCATTATTCGAGAACACTGCACTGTGAAGGTTTTCAGGCGAAGCCAATGGAAAATGTGTGAACAAAGTTACCTCAGCATTGTTGCTTTAATATGATTTATTAACAACCTCTTGACATAATGATAAAGACTTAATGTTCTTTTTCCATTGTTTGTGTTGGAATGGCATTTAGTTTGTCTTGTACCAGCAATGACCTCAAGTGTGACAACAGAGTCTCCCAGGCAGCTCAGAACGAGTACAACAAGCCACAACAGTGAGGAAGCTACGCTGTCATCTTCTGGCTCTTGTTTCCCTCTCTGTGTCTCCAACCTTGTTTATAAAAAGGCCTGTTTTCCCCTCCTCTGTCAGCATGTTTCTTTCTGTCACTTTGTGTGTGTTTTTGTCTGCGTCTGTGGATGTGGATGTACCTCGGTGTGTTCCTATCATCCCGTGCTCTCACTGTCAGCTCTCTGTAAAGGCAAGGTCAAATATTCTCTTATGTTTCCTGTTTTGAAGTGGACGCCTGGACTCAGGGTTTAGTCATGATTGTCATATCAGGCGATGCTATTAGATGAGTTGTTTTTTCTTTTTGGGGGGGGGCAATTTATCTACCGTTCAATGTCTGGATTATTTGATAGTAGTTTGGTCTATAACATGTCAGAAAATAAGGAAAAATGACCATGAACATTTTCTAAGGCCCAAAGTGAAGTATTCAGTTTGCTTGGTCCAAATCCCAAAGATATTCAGTTGTACTATCACAAAAACACAAAACACTCACAAATGAGAGGCTACAACTAACATTTGAAGTCAGCAACCATCAGAAAATCAAGAGTTGCTGCAACTAATGATTATTTTTATTATCATTTAGTCTGTTGATCTATTTTATTAGTTACCTGATTATATTTTATCCTGACCGATTTGTGAAAAATGACAAAAACTGAGAGCCCAAATTGTCTTTGTATTTCAGTCTAAATGACAACACAGTTGGTGATAATGCAGTTGAATAAATTGATAATGTATACAGTGAATAATCTGAATGTCTTAATTTTCTTTTTTTTTTTTCAATGCCAATCTTTTTCTAATGCAGAGTATCTCAACATCATGAACAGAGCTATAGAGCAAATGATAATGGGGACACATGGATAATTGCTGTGTTGTCCTCACTTAACAAGAATGTTGTAAAACTGGCTGAAAACTTGGTGTTTTCCTTTTAAATTATGAGGTCAGTTTTAGCCAGAGCAGGGCATTTCTGGCCCTGGGTCGTCCGCTCGGATTCCAAGTCAGATTGTCCCACATTCCTGCTGCGGATTTTTCCAGCGGCAGCCGGCGGTCCGCAGGATGATTTCACTCCACAGACGCTCTTTTTAAAAAACGAGAGAGGAAAACCTCCCTGGTTGTCTCTGTTTGCTGTGTCAGCAACAGGCGTGGCAGTGCCAAAATGAGAGCGGGAGAGGGAGAGAGAGAGAGAGAGAGAGATTGAAAGAGGGTTAAACTATAGAATAAGTGAAAGGGGGGGGGGGTGGGGGGGGGCAGAGCATAAAAGTGAGAGAAACAAGAAGAGAAAAAATAAGAGGAATAAAGATTAGAGGTAGGAATACTGTATAAGGGACCAAACAAACCAGAGGCACACAAACTGAACTTCCTGCTCCTTGTGGTGACCTGGCCTCTTTGTGCCTGTTGCTAGGATATGATAGCTATGTGGCCTGGGACAAGAGGGGGGAGAAAGTGAAAGCCTCAGTGATGTACAGTGTATCCCTCTTACTCCCAAAGCTACATAGATCATTTCCAACTATTAGAGTCAATCATAAAGTGGGCAATAAAACTTCAGATGCTGTGAAGTGTGTAAGGATTGGTCAGATATTTTATCATGAATACTTCATGCTGGTTTGATGCTTTTTTAAATGTTTGTTAGATCATGACCAAGTATTTGAAACAATTAGATGCTTGATAAAACTTTGATGAACAATCAATTGTTCAATTCATTTATCAATCAAAAATATCGAACATTTACTGGTTCTGGCCTCTGAAATATTAATAATTTATTGCCCTTCTCTATTTCATATCATTGTAAATGGTGTGTGCCTTTGTAAATGATATGAAATAAGGCCGGTTTTGGATGGTTTGTGGGCCAAAATAGCAAAAATGAAGACGTTGCCTCGGGCTCTGTGAATTTGTGGTAGGCATTTCTGACCATATTCTGACTTTTTTTTTTAGACTAAATGATTAATCAGTTCATAGAAAAATAATTAACAGATGAATTGATAGTGAAAACAATCACAAGTTGCAGCTCTAATTGAGATCAGCAATGCATCAGCTGATAGCACAATATTTGGGGAAAAAAGCAAATATTGTTATAACTATAATAATATATTTTAGTATATAATCATTAATATCTCATAGTTAAGTTGTGTTTTTTTCCAAAAGCCATGAGTGCACATTGAACATAGTAAAAATAGTTGTTAATGTTAGTATACATGTCTAATTTTGAAATGAAATAATCTTAACTGATTGATTTTTCCCTCCTATTTCCAGGTTTCTTTCCTTAATATTCCTTCACCTGTTAAACACCTCCTTTCCTCTTCCTCTCTGACTCCGTAAATGTAGCCAGCAACAGCTCACATTTCTTTCTCTTACAGCTGTTTCTCAGCTCAGTTCCCTCCTTCCTCTCCTCTAAAACTATATGACTTTCTTCCTCTCGCCTCTCCCTGCTTCCCCTGTCTCTTCCTGTCCCCTCTCCACCATCTAACTCTCAGTTCATTCTCGTTGGGACTCTGTGTGTCATTGTTGGATTCTTTTTGTTCCCAGGCTTTATTTAGCCATTGTTAATCACTTTGTTGGCCTCTGACCACCATTCATCCAGTTTCTGATGAGCAAAGTGCTATTACAGGGCAAAGAAAAGCCACCATAAACCAGCACAGGGCTTCAGTTGAGAGTTTACAATGGGGAGGATTTGAGGAGCTTGTTTCTCTATCATTTTCTCTTTCTTTCTCTTGCTCTTTCCTTTAAATTCCTTCCCTGGATTCCTCCCTGGGATGGGCAGTTTGACACTCATCAAATAGGAATGAAGATGCAGGGGTGTGTGCATTGTGTATGTGTGTATGTATGTGTGTGTGTGTGTGTGTGTGTGTGTGTGTGTGTTGTTTTTAGATTGTTTAGCTTGATGAAAGATTGGCTCTACTGTATGTGGAAAATGAATAGGTTCCCACTGTTCTCGCCTAATTACAATGAACTTTTGCTACACACACACACACACACAAACACTTGCCCCGTCAGTCACTGCACTGACACAATCAGATGTGATGAAAGCCATCTGCTGAGATAGACACTGGGAGTGTTTCCATTGTATGTGTGTGTGTGTTGGTTCGTGTGTGTGTGTTTGCTTTGTCAACCCCAGTGCTGTGTCATGTGTTGGCCCATGTTTGCTTTTATAAGTGGTTCCAAATGTGGGCAAGTGAGTGCCCCTGTTCGGTCCTCTGTGAGTGTGTGAGTGTGTGTGTGACTAAGTGTGTGTGTGTGTGTGTGTGTTTACTGTCATGACTCCCACATGCGAGGGAGTTCCATCACAGCTTAGTGGTGTTTATAGTCCACAGAGCTGCTGCTGGCAAACACACAAAGGTTTTCACAAAATTATCCGCGTAAATATGAAAACAAATGTTGGTAATCTGTTCATGGAAAGATCCGTGTCCTGGACAGAGGAACAGACATATTTGTCACCACAATTGCAGATGTTTTGGGATTTATGGGATTTAATGTTTTGAGTCTTTGAGTCTTGTGCAAATTAAAGTTGTGAACTGAAGAATCATAAATCAAGGAACTTGGTTTAACTCTGTTTACAGTGACACATACAGTTTATTAGTTATTGTGCTGAAAAATTACCATCTGCACAGTCAGCTTCATTCACTGTTTTAAAATGTGGAAAAATATTTTTACACCAGTGTAAAATGCAAATACTATATTGTAGCTTTATTATTACCTCACTTCCCTCTTCATTGCTCTCTGTGGTTAAACCAGTGTTGGATATGAAATTGACAGTGAATGGCTGGCGTTGCAGGTCGGTGGGGGGTATGACTGGGGTATTGCACCTCAGGTCTATGTGTCAGCCTGTAGTCAAACCACCAGCAGGACTATTTATACAAGTGGCAGCAGTTAGTGTGTGATTGAGAGGTATGTAGAAACTGTGTATGAGTGTGTGTGTATGTGTGTGTGTTTTAACTTTTTTCCTGTTGCAACAGCTGTAGTTGATGTGGTAAGTACATTTTGGATTGCCCTGGAGCACAGATGCGTGGTCACCATGCTGGTTATAGGAAGTGAAGCTATGTGGCCAATAAATGCTGTTCTGTACATTGAACCTCTGATAGATTTCAGTATTGTCCAAAAAAGATCTCATTTATAATGTTACCGGAAAGGAAAATTTTGAAGGTTTAAAGGAATTACATAATTAGTATATTAGTGATAATAATAATAATAATTATAAATCAGAATCAGTTTTATTGCCAAGTATGTTTTCACATACAAGGAATTTTTTCTGGTGATTGGTGCAATTGAGGATCAGGGGGATCAGCAACAGTGGGGCTCTCTAGCCTTGTTGATAAGGCTAATAGCAGATGGGAAGAAGCTATTTTTGTGGCGAGAGGTTGGGAAAATGTTCATTACTTTATTTTTTCTTGAAATTGGAAACTGGAAACAGTTTTGTCATTTTTATTTCATAGATTAATATCTATAATCTAATAGCCATAGACCTCAAATACCTTGAATTCCTAATGAAGGTCTATGATCATAATATCACTTCTATAATAATAATAGTTATGTTATATAGTATGATAATGTTTTTTACTTTTTACTTTTACTTACTTACTACTTCTTATTTAAATCAATAATCCGCTTTCAGATATGGAATAGATTCATTTTATTCTTTAGCAGACTAACTAATTAGTAACACAACTAACCTTGTGAGCACTATTTCTAGTCATTTGTCAAATAAAATTAAAAAAACACATTGATTGAAATATCTCAAATGGATGGATGGTTGTGATGGTTGTGAAGTATTGTACAGACATTCATGGTCTCCAGAGGATGTAGCCCAGTGACTATGGTGACCCATGTGTACAGCTTGCTAATATAATGTGACATACATTATCAGTATTAAGAAGAAATCAAATTTAGCCCCATATACAGTATATTCATGTACAGTGTGTGCATGCATGTGTATCCTGCATGTGTGAAGAGTCAGCCGTGGCCTGGAGGCTGTCCAGGCGTCTTGGCAGCTGTTTGTCCTGATGACATATTTACCGTACATGCAGCCAGGTCAGCCTTTGGTAGGTGATGAGATAAAATATAACTCTGAGCTGTTTTCCCCCCTCTTCCCCCCCTTTTCTCTGCCAATCTCTCACTCTCTCTTGCGATCTCCGAAGTGATGTTATCGCTGTTGCCTCCAACACAAACTCAAACAGTGTTGAAATGATCTTGGATACAGTTTCTCTTGTGCCATAACAAAACATTTACATTGACTTTCTAGTTCTTGATCAGTTGGAATACATACTCGCGCCATTTTTCAAGTCGCACATATAATGAACAACATCCATGCCACAATATATTCCAACGACTGAAGAGGCTGAATGTGATTCCACTGCGATTAGTAATCCACCTTTAACCTCCAAACATTAACCCACTTTTACACAGCCTGCAGGGACTGTATCACAAGGTAGTAGATAGTATAGACTTAATATTACTGGACAGTTGTGAGCTTTTTTTTCTACTGTTCTCCAGCTGTGTTGGTGGATCGTATTACAGGCGGATGATGGATCTGTAATGTGGGTCTGTAACGGGATCTACATCCATGGCCAGATTTGACCTTAATCACCCATATATGCTCCACTGTGGTCAGAAAAAGAGTGATGAGGCAGTTTATGTTGTCCATCAATGTGCACCGAGCCGGTCTGCTTCCCATAAAGCTGACTAAGCAGAATGGACAGGCGAAGGGTGACCTTTGACTCCTGCTTACCCCCAACCTGAACTCACCATGGCAACGCCCGAAAGAAGCCATCCTAACTTCCTCTCTCGCACACACTTTCCCTGCTTCTGTGACTAATTGTTGCCATGAAAGAAGTGCTTCCTCCCCGCTAAATGTCAAGGTGACCTTCTGTTCTCTGTCCAACAGCAAAGCCATGTACTGCAGGTTCATGCTAGTTGTTTGACAATATTCACTCACATTGGGTATTCTTTGTTTTTAAGTTGTTTTTTTAAAGTTGTTCTTGTGCTAAACAATGGACAGATATTTCCTTACTTTTCAACTCACACAGTCTCAATTAGATTGTATTTCTTTCAGTATAAAGCTGTCAGGGTGCCACGGTCATGATGACTTTTCCAGTACACACATTTACACTCACACATATACACACATACAGAGCTTGCCATACAAGAAAGCAAGCACATTTGGCCAAGGGACAGTTGGGTGGGTGTCAGATATCGTGGTTAGTTTTACAGGATTGTATTGAGAGATGTGAGGGGATTTGGCAGCAGATAATTTTAGCATGTAGAAACCATTTAGCCCATAATTGAGGTATTCTGGAAACAGTGTCCCACCCAGTACATCATGTTTGCAATTCTTTAATAATTAGATTCTAATCAGAAACGCTGTATCTTAATTTATCATGGTAACTACATGAATATGAAGTAATATATTGATTTTTTTAAAAAAAACGTGAATATTGGTATCAATATTGGCCTCAAAAATCCATCATCCATTAGGATCCAAATATTAATGACAGAGCTGTATTTGTTTCTACAATATAATTATATATAATATATAATTTAAATTCAAGAACGTATCATCTTTTCTTTCTGACATATTTGAGAAACACAGTGAATCACATAACTTTTCTAGGACTGCTTCAAAAAGGCTGTTCAACTGTCGACATTCTGCCTAAAGGAAATAATACATGATTTTTAGGTTAGATTACTTTATTATATATTATTCTCACCAACACAACTCGTACTCTGCCAACCTGAAATACACTTTTGCTGGAAGAGCTGTTGCCAGATGTTACATCCATGTAGAGAAATATTGGTCTGAGGCCACATGTGGAACTAAATTGAATTAAAATGCCACATTTTTCTGGTTGGCTCTGCGACAATGGCAACCACAAAGCAATATGTACACTGTGCCATTAGTAGAAATCTTATTTTTACAAAATAAAAAAGTGTGGCTTGTACTTCAAGATTGAGATGAATTTCTCTCCTTGCTCAGCTGCTGGGTCATGTAAAGAATTAGATGAGGAGACTGAAATCTGTCTTTGTTTTACAGATGAATAGTGTGTGGCGTGTGTGCATGTGTGTATGTGTGTGTTTGTGTGTGTGTGTGTGTGTGTGTGTGTGTTTATCCCACTTGATGAATAGAGTTTCTATTCACATGCTTGTGGAACAAAGCTACTGCAGAGTTCAAGCTACTGCTGGATATCCTGTTGATATCACACAGACCCATTCTTTGCGCTGTGTGTGCGTGTTTGTGAGTTAATACACATAGCAGCCGTTGTAGAGTGCTGCTGCATGGTTGTGGTTAATTACAGATTCCTTTTGTGTAGCTTACAGTGCTGTGTGTGTGTGTGTGTGTGTGTGTGTGTGTGTGCTCCTTTTGTGAGCAGGATGCCTCATTCCAGCAGTATCCAAACCACTGTCCTTCAAATGTCATTGTTGAACTGCAGACAGAGCATGTGACTGGCATTTTTAGTACTGACAGGGTCGACACACCATTGTAATCACACATTGCAATCACAAGCAAACCCATTCTATGAAATATCTATGTATGTGACAAGCCAGAAAGTGTGTTTTGCCTCATGCTGACCACCTTTGACTCACACATGTTCAACTGTCATGGCAGTAACAGCACCTGCATCATCCCCATGTTTCAGCTGACCATGCAGACATCACTGCTCAGTGGGCTCAGTGGACTGTAGTGGTCAAGTCATTACTTTTCTTTAATTTTCTTCACACCACCTGTGGACGCTTCTTGCAGTATGACTGGGAACATTATCTTATTCCAAGTTAAACGTCCCCTTGTTCATACATGATGGTGATTAATTGACGTGGGGCTGCAACTAATGATTATTTTCATAATTAGTTAGTAGTAAGTGGTTTGGTCTGTAAAATGTCTGATATTTTACATTTCTAGAAAAATCTAATTTACCAGAACATAATCTGACATGTTTACATTTGTTAGGTCGGACCAGCAGCTCAAAACCAAAAAGATTTCTTTTATACCAGACTAAGAAAACCAGTAAATACTTACATTTACAAGCTTGGACCTGTGTGATATAGGTATTTTTTGCTTTTAAAGTGTTAGATTATTTACCAAAACTATTTCCAATTAATTTTCTGTCAATTAATTGAATGACTTTTTCACATCTAAATAAGCTACTGATGTTTTTCCAAAAGACCACATGTGTTCCTAAGTAAAAAAATTTAGGAGCACATAAATAACTTTAGGGGCAATGAGAATTTACCAAACGATGTGATTTTTCATAAAGGGACATGAGAAGACATTTACAAACAAAATGCCTCATTCTAACAGTATTGATACCACTATTTATCGAAACCGTATTTATGAAATATCTATGTGACAAACCAGAAAGATTAAACATCTGTTATTCCTCATGTAGATTCATCTGAATACAAAAAGTACAAAAAGTTTAATTATTTCTGCTTATTATGTAATTATTTATACTACAAACTGTTTTAAATTGAACAGCATGAACACTTCTATAATAAAGCTTTGGTCTAAATGCCAAAAAAAAAAAAAAAAAGTCTGCTCAGTCTGACACCACTGGTCCAGCAGCTTTTGTAAGCAGGTGGCCTGGCTTCAGCCAGCGGTTTACGGCAGGACTGGGATCAAATTGCTCTCCTGAAGGCTAGAGATGTTCCATTACATTTTCTACACACAGATTCTGATACCTGAACTTGTGTATCAGGGAGAAACCAAGTACTAATCTGATATTAATGTGTTAAAAAATGTAATAGCTCTGTCAGCTGTATAATTTGCTAATAGTAATCAAGTAGTCCACCTACAGTGTTCATTCTGGGTCTATGTGACAACATACAGAAAATATGCGACAACGTATAGAAAAAGAATTCAAAACAGTAGCCTACTACCGCAGGCTGTCATATGCTGAGGCTCTCCGACTTACTGCCTCGCGTCTCGTTTCATCGTTTGTGTGTATCTTGGCTGAGTAGCATGACGTGACCAGTGCCGAATGACGAGCTGCGCCGCTTAAAACAGTAACACTCTGTCAAAATGTGCTAATTCTCAATGATTTATAGGTTATAGGTCTGGCTCTGGATAGGACAGCATCTGGATCTGAACCTGGACTGCGGTCCACCTATTGGTGACCTCGGCCAATGGTTATTGGCTCATTATGGAAATCAATTCTCCTGCGCTGCTCTATTACAGTGGTTGCCAGTGTTTGCACAGTGCAACTTCCTTTGTCAGCTACTGCAGTACTAAAACAAACTGACCTGGTCATGTGGCTGTTAAAGTGAAGTTAAGTGAAGTACTTGTCAGAACACATCAACAGCGCAATGAGGAAGTTAAATTATCTAAACCAGTTTATTTGGAGCAAGCGCACCTGAAATGTCAGTAATAAACCCTCACTGAATAGTTACAACAGATTTCTTGGTGCTTGTTTTCCTTTGCACCTTCATTTTCTCTTCTGATAAGTTGGACTAACTTGCCTTCTTACAACTTGTCTTAACATTGTTTTAGCAGTGGTGCCACATTCCCAGATCTGAGTTTATTCTTATTTCTATCGACACAAATTATAGCTGAAATTGGACCCACCTTGTAGTAAATGGGAATTATCCACTAAAGTAAGCTATGGCAGGAATGCATTCATGCATCTCCGGGTTTTGATTGAACTGGCGTACTGATTGAATAGGCCAAGAACAGCTCAAGTAGTTGTTCTTGGCTTATTCAATCAGTACGCCATTGTGAATGAATAGATTTTAACGTAGATACTGTAGTCAAAGTCCCAAATCCATGTGTAGTGGTTACTTGCTACCGTTTATTTGTGCATTTATTTGTGTGTGTCTCCATTGGGTGGCGTCATGAGCTCAGGAGGAAGGGAAAGAGAGAAGAATGGGGGGAATTCTGTCGGACAAGTGCGAGAGAAGAGGGGAAGGGGACAGAGAGGCGAGTGTCAACAGGGTCACCTATTTTTAGCTGTCACTGTCCTCTGCTGTCCTTCCTGCCTGGACATGGACACACACAAACACACACATACACACATACATACACAAATACTAAACAGCAGTGACAGTAGGGCATCAGCTACAATCATCTGGAAGCCACCAACAATGCAGCTTCTTTCCTTCCAGCTGCAAATCAGATGTTGCATATTCAAAATGTTTCAGTTTTTCCATCCAGTGGTTGATTTTTATCACCTTAACTACAGACCTATGCAGCAATACGAATGATGGTATGCTCTTGTTGTAGCAGCAGAGGCAAAATGACATATAATTCAATTCGGCTTGGTGGTTTATTTGTGTAGACTGTGCATGTTAATGAATGCAAGTCTAAATGGGCCAGAGTTCAATAGAAATGCCCATTGTCATTGGCGGATACTGTATTAATGCTTCCCCTGTATGATATCCAGCCATGCAGGTAGTTTCAGGTTTACTTGCAGAGTTTGTGCTGTGTTACACTTGCTGCAACCCAAGTGCAACAAAGATGAATTCAGTTTGCTTTGTTGTGTTCAGTGTCTTGGTTACTCTGAATAATTCACTGACCTCACTGTAAACAGTTTTATACCGATGGAAGAAATAACTGACAACTTTACTCGTCAAAAAAACACTGTGCACGATCCCAAGTAACTTGGCAGTAAAAAGTCTAAACATCTGGAAACCCTCATCTCATAAAGTCTAAGTATCTGCTTGGCTAAATACCACTAAGTGTAATTTAATTTTTCTTAAAATTAATTGTTACTTCTATTCATCACACGCTCCAGTTCAATATCTTTTAACCAAGGCCTTGAACTCGTGAATCAGTGCATCGAAACAGCTACCATAAATGGTAAAGCATCACTGGTCCCTACAACATTTCTTACACAAAAGCTTCTCTGGACAATGTACTTGTTGTGGGATGTAATTCTTTTTATGTTTTGTAATAATTCATTTGTGTTGGCAAGATTTTACAGAATCGTAACAGCCAGCAATGTGGTTTTGATTTGAGAACATGGTTAGGAGTGTGTGGCTTGTGTGTGTGTGTGTGCGTGTGCGTGTGCGTGCGTGTACAGACATATGGAGGTACGTGTGTGCTTGTGTTGCCAGCATCTATCCAGAACATGGCGTTAGAAGTGATATGACGTGCATGATTAATCTGACATGCATGATGTATTTACATATAGAAGACAGAAAAAAACTGTTACCTCATCATAGCTTTTGCCAAAATGTACACTGAGACATCCTCCAAGGGCGAGAAAGCTAAACAGAATTGCATACTTACGAGTTTTTTTATTGTCGTTTTGAGTGACTCAACCTGAAGTCACTGTTTCCAAAGTAGAATAGTAAAGTCATACTTGACAGTCATCGGGGAGCCAACACAAATAGAGAGAAACAGTGAAATTCTTGTGGTATGTAAATACAACATGGACCTTGTCAAATTCAAATTATTTCGTTAGCAACACTGTCAAATAACTGGCAGACAATTATACAGTAACAGTAATGTCATAATAATAGTTTCAGCACACACTGATGCAACAGATTACAATTACTGTACCAAATTATTGCAAGGAAGTGAGCACATCTGGAGGACAAATATGCCTTTCATATAATATTAGCCACTCTGTGGAATGTGCTGTCTTGTAATGCAACGTAACACCACAAGTGAATGTAAACCACATCCAGAATTAAGTGCCATTATAAGATGATCATGGTACAAAAAGTCCAACTGCCATAATTTCAGATCTGTCTACAGCTAAAGGTTTAAGTTACCAATAAGGTACATACATGTATTTGTAACCTGTTAGAAAAACAAAAAAATGCTTTAAGTAGAACGCATGCCACTGCCATGTGAAACGACATACACCAGTCTTCAGAGGAAAACTTGATAGCAAGTGATCCAGATATGACCTACATCCCATCCTTTCACCAAGTTCAGTGAAAACCAGCAAAGTACTACTTGTGTTATCCTGCTGGTAAACAAGAAAACAAACCAACCAACTAACAAACACACAGACATGGGTGAAAACACAACCTCACTGACGGAGGTAATTTAAGTGGATGGTCCATCTTGAAGGTAAGCTGTTAGTGTCAAGCTTTTCAGTTTGCTTACTTTAGGACATGACCATTTAAATTTAACATTTTTGATCATCACACCACCAGAGTATTTGGTTTATGTTTTTTTTTTTTAGCCATTTTGTGAAACTGACTCTGTGAAGTCTGTGTTATGTGTAATCGAGAGGGCGACTCACTTCCCCCAGTCATACAGTGGTGATCCTTCATCTACGTAGAAATCTATTGTATTGAGGGTTCTGAGCATTTTCTTTTCAGAATCAGTGTTAACCTTTGGATGCTTATTCCACTGATGATTAAACTGTGTTGAGTTCTATACTTTTTAATGCCCCTATAAAATATAATGGTCTAACCTAGTGTGCCTCTGCCAGCCCTCGTCATTGCAGGGTTAGGGGATACTCACACTGGGCGAAATCTACTAAAAATGTTTTTGTAATGTTTTAATGCTCAGCTTGAGATGTACTTAAGTTTATAACAGTTTGAACTTCATGCTAAATGAAAAATATTTCTTTGATTAAGTTAAAACTTTGACTCAGCTCTATGATTATAAAGTGAAAATACCCATGTGCCTTTTTTTAGGGGAGTTCACGTGTGCTGGTCTTAGTGAGAGCAGTCTGTTGCTCTAAATTTTCAAAGTAAAAGTTTAAAAACACAATGTTAAATGTTTCTCTCTAAGATTTATTCCAGACGTGTGTAATGAGTAACTTTAACAGAATATTTGCAGAAGTGGGCAAAGTTTAAAAACCATAGTCAGTGGTTTCAAACGGTTAGGCTTCCCCCCCCCCCCCCCAAGCAATTGTTCATCAAATTGATGCTTTCTGAGATGATGATGAAACATAAAAAAAAAACAGGAAGGAATAAAGTTTTCAGTTCATAGAGAGACCATGGCCTATGGAACCAAATGGGGCATCAATCTCTTTAGTGTTGGGCTTGAATTCAGGCTGTTAAAGGTCTATCTAGCCTCCGAACTCACTGTTTTGTATGAATGTTTGAAAGTCATACAGGAAGAAATTTATCATCAACCAATTTCTCCACCACAGTCATGCAGCAGCTTTCACGTCTGAATACTGAATTCACTGTGGAGGTCCCTTGTCAAATACAGATGCTGAAATAGGTGTTTTGGAAAATGCTTTTGTCTCTTGAAATTCACACTCAATAAAATCTTTTCATTAGGTATTAGGTATTTAGGCTGATTATAAAAGTAATTATTCCATTGGCTATTAATACCTGTCCCCAGACATGGGTGTTTTCACAGATAAATGCATATTGCCCTCACAATGGTCTCAATGGCACATTTTTTATGCAAGTGACATATCTCTCCATGAAATGAAAATCTCATTGTCTGCTGCTGATCGTTAAAGGCATGTTGGAAAATGTATAAAGTGGTAAAATGAAGTAGGAGTGGATGATGTGTAACTACTGAACAGTGACAATAGAATACATAAACATAAACTGATGATATACAAGAGCTGAAGTGTACCTTAGGCTCTGTTTTCCTTCTCCTCGCTCTGTGGTTGGTTTTGATGTTTATGAAGGAGAGCACGTGGAGTGAGGCTGGATCAAGAGTGAAGAAATGATCCATGACAGGCATGTTTCACTCACCAGGTGCTGGGAGGAACTGTCAGAACCGAGAGGGAGGGGAGGTGGAGGCCAAAAGTAAGAGAGGGGAGAGTTGTGCGTAGCTCAGTGACATCAGGGTTGCCAAAGCTGGATTTGATTACCGCTGAGGCCACCCATGCTTTTTTTCAATTAAAAATTACTTTATTGGTGAAATAACATGATAAACCAGACACAGAAGAGATGATGAGCTGAAAACATAAAACAGACAGTTATCATAATACTGGACAGTTACATGGCGTGTATTAGATAAGACTGAGGGCTGGAGATTGGATTGTGTTAGGCAGGGTACTGTATGTGGTGGGTGGTGTGTTTGTGTGGCCACCCATGCTGTAAGTAAAGCACTTGTGTTTCTGGATGGAACAAATTAAAAGCTACAAAAAAAAGGTCAGTGAACAATGTGTGATAGAAAACAGGCACTTCAGTGGCATCACATCTGAAAGGTTGATCCTGCCAGCGATGTGTTTTAATAAGATTTATACCCAAGACCTGTTGTACACTGTCAGTGTAGCTTCATTTGACATTATGTAATGTTGCTGATTTTGATCAAACAGATGATACTTCATCTTATAAAGTATATCAGTCACTACAAACTCTCTACAACAGCTTTTCAAGTCTGAGAGGAGTGTGTAATCGCTTGAATGCTGCACCTGTGCTTTAAAACACATTTAAAATGTTCTTCCCCTTCACCAAACCATCTGTTTCAATTAAATATTATGTAAGATTTTGCTGTCTTACAGCACCCTGGTGTGTCTGCAGAGCTTTCACTTGTTGAGCTTGTTGAGTCTCTGTGGTCTCTCACAGATGACTTTGCCAGGTGCTTCTGGCTTTTGAAGCTATGGATGCACACACAGCAGTTTCAAAGTGAAGGCTGCTCTGCTTTTGAAACGAAAGCTCCATGTTGTCTTAAGCCTAAACACAACTTCAACCTCAGCGGTGAAGAATGGCACCACAAGTGAGCGAAAAGCGTTTGTTTCCACTGACTGTTTGTCTCATTTCAATAATTCTTCCATGTTTGTGTCCACAACTGTAAACCTGTGTGAGAGCAGCAGGTCAAAACTGAAAACATGACTGGTTACTTAACTGCTACAAATACAATCAATAAAGAGCTAATTGTTGCTGATAATTTGTCAATGACATGACACTCTTTAAAATAAAAGATATGTAAATTTATGCAAATCTTTTTCTAACTGAGCTGCTTAGAGGTCACGTTCTTTTTCACTCCAGCTTAATGCTGTAGTTTTCATTTCATTATAATGCATCGCAATGTGGGAAATGGGGCTGAATGAAAGTTTTTTTTTTCTTGACTGGACACTGGCACTGTAAAACCACAGTTTATTCTCCAAGGTTGGAGTGTGGTCTCATTTTGGTCATACTTTAGTTATTTTGAGGCCACGGAGCCACTGTGACTCACAGCTAACTGACATCCTACAATGTTTTCATGAGTCAGTCACAAGAGAGAGAGGGGGTGGGGGGCAGTGGTGTGTGTGTGTGTGTGTGTGTGTGTGTGTGTGTGTGTGTGTGTGTGTGTGTGTGTGTGTGTGTGCGTGTGCCAGCATGTGTGTGTCTCTGGCGGCACATGCAGGAGCTGCGAGGCCTGTGTTTCATTTCTGCGACTGGCAAGCCACAGCAGATCCTCTAAACGCGCGCACGCACACACACACACACACACACACACACACACACACACACACACACACACACACACACACACACACACGCACACACACACACATACACACACACAGATCTGCATGGAGGACTTGTGGTATTTACGTGAACATGGCCAATTACGCTCTGTCTGTCTTCTCTCTCTACACTCACTGTCCTTTCCCTGACTCCCATCTGTCTTTCCATGAGACTCTTGATCTCTCCCCTCTTTTCTCTCTTTCTCTGCATCCTTGTCTGGATTTCATTTCATTTCATCCATACTTTTTTCAAATTTCTACTGAAATGCATCTTTTGTATAATCTTTTGTGTAAGTTTTCGGTCCTCCTCTCTGGAATAGTGGGATTTCTCATTGTACTGTTACTCCTGTTGTAAGGCTTTCTCTTTCTTATTTGACCATGGATGGAAAGGAATAAATCAGCCAAAGCATCAATACAATTATTCATTCTTTTTCCTTCCATTAATTCATTGTGTCTCATAGTCTGCGAAGTCCTGTTTGGAGTGTGTCGTTCCTCAATTTCTGTAGTTTCTAAGAAAGTTATAAGAAGTTTCTGTCTCCCGCTGTCTTCCCCTATTTCACGCCGATTCTGCATATGTGGCTGACCTCGATCGGCCCGCCCAGAAACAGGAAATTTTGTAGTGGAGGTGACCCTGCCTTGAGTTTAAATAGACGGGAAGCCAAACTCTCTGAGAGTGCCTGTCTCCTAGGAGCTCTTAGCGCCTCATGTATTATTTGAAAGGCATCCATCTGTCCGAGGCTTTTCACTGCCTCACTTGGCTAATGTGACTTAAGTTAAATGGAACTTTTTGCACTTTTCCGTGGACACACATGTACACGCACACATGAACCTCCACACAAATGCAGGGAGCTGTCAGCCTTCATCACTAACGCCACTGGGGATCCACTCACAGTGTTTGACTGTCTGTATTAAAGCTTGTTCCACTCACTCTCACTTTCAGTCGCTGCATAAAGACGTGTAACAAAGACTGGTATTCTCCTACATGGTAGTAGGAGTGTAGTAAGAGTATGTAGTAATAGTAAGAATGTGATGTGATGAAGAGTCTTTACTATTAGCTGTTGAATCATTGTGAATTCTGACAGAATAATGCACTAACCATGAAATATAAAACCACTAAACCTAACGGCTCCTTTTTTCTTTTCGCTCTCTTATCTCAGGTCTGTCAACAGCCAAGAGGAAGTTTGCTGACTCTCTCAACGAGTTTAAATTCCAGTGCATTGGAGATGCCGAGACGGATGATGAGATATGCATAGGTGAGCTTGCTGATGTGAAATCCAATACATTCACTGCGCCGGTAGGGGAAAGCTTGCAAAGAGACGCTCAGACGATGCTTTGCCATTTTTAGTCCCTGAAACAGAAGAGTCGTATCAGCTCTGATGTAAAGACCAGCTCGATTTTCTGACAGTCTCAAATTGTGCCTCTGTTCTAAATCTGTTCTGTGTCGTTTTTAGAATCAAAGCTTGGTTTTTGATGAATCCCATCATTTTTACTGGCAGGCCATTCCCTGACTTTGTTTCCTAAAGAGGAGTAAAGAAAAGGAGAAAACCTTTCTTCAAATTTAAATCCTCTGCAGCACTGGCCATAAACACTGTGATCATTCTTATTATTATTTTGGATCAATGTTTGTCTTTCTTTTATCTAAATAACATTATTTTATGTCCAAGGAATCTGTAAAGCGTAATATCATTCAATATAGTGTTAAGTAAATGAACTTTTCATTGTGTTTGGGCAGAATTCAGAGAGTGAAGCCAGTCACATTGTGTGGAAGACCTTCATTTGCCTGTTGTCTTATAAGAATGTGCTGAGAATCAGTAAGTGTTTTTCTCCAGAAGCATCAGGACCAGATGTTTTACAGATAACATAAGATTTATGGTCCAGTTTACAGTGTAGATTTCTACTCATTCTCAATAATAAAAGCTTCATTTACATAAGATATACAGTCATGATTACAACTTTAATATTTCCTCATCCTCTATAAATAAAACATAATAAAGCCCTCTGCTTGAAGTAAGGTGTTTTACAGCTCTTGCTTAAGCCTGTTCTACCTTTTTTTTTTTTTTTTTTTTTAACTGTTGTCGCTCTCGTAATGTTAACCCCTCTGCCCTTTCCAACCACCGTCAAACCTACAGTTATTGATATACATGAGCGTACTGTGTAATGCTGTAATGCTGGTGTCCATGAGAGTATAGCTCTTAATTCCATGATCTCATCCGGGCTTTGTAGTCCTCCCTTTGTGTCCACACAGCCTCCACACCCTCTCATGCTGCCTGGCTCTGTCTGTGCAGGCTGCAGCTCTTCACTGGCCTGACCCACCCTCTGCTGTTGTTTAACTGTCTTTAACTATCTTTCCTGAACAGCTTGCTGCCTGGCTGGGCTGCACCACGGCACTGTTGTTTTTAGGATATTCATATTCATACTCATGTCAAAACTGATTTCTCCTCTGTGATACAATGATCGCTTCACTCCAACCTGACCTACAGGATAACAGTTAAAAAAATAATTTTTTTAAGTAATGGTTCCATACAGACCAATGTTAAAATACTGCAGCTTAAAAATAGCCTTTGATACTTTCACTGGTTAAATATCTCACAGTAATGCTCTCAGTATTTTGATCAATCAGTGGGATTGAGCTGAAATGTTTGACTGCATTTTATAAGCTTTATCAAAGGTTGTGGTGTTTTTTTAATGCATTCCTTGCATAGTCCTGAGGTCCCTCTCTTTTATGGTTGGATCTAACTCCTGAGAACCAAATCCTGTAGCTTGAAGTCTGATGTTGAGGAGCAGAGCAGTCTGTGTCAGTGTGTGTTCGGTCCTGTAATGATTAATAAACTTGAGCTGCACTGTATTTACATGTGCATGTCTGACTTTTCTTTTTTCTTTCTTTTTTTCGTGCCAGTGCATGTGCAGCACATATTCAATATGTATGTGCTCTCACTGAGTCTAAAGCATTAAGTGTTTTTGTGTGTGTGTGTGTGTGTGTGTGTGTGTGTGTGTGTGTGTAGTGTTGGACAGGGACAGAGGCAGTTGAAGTGGAAACTCTGGCCCAAAACAATGTTACTGTGCCTCACTTGCCAGCGAGTGAGGGAACAAGCACTGAGCTGTGCTCTAACCCTCTGAATTGTGGTTTCATTTCCAGTTAATTACTCTGCTGTGTCATGACTTTCAAAAAATTTGTAAGAGGTCCAAGAACAGGCACAAAGCACCTTCATCACCGTCACCTTGTGCCAACTTTCTTGAAACACTGTTCTGTTTGCCTGTACTTGTGTGTCTCTCACCATCACTGACTTTCTCTCTCTCCCTCTTTTTCTCCAATTGTGTCTTGTCTTCTTGTGTCTCTTTTTCCCCCCTGTCTGCCAATGTGTCTGTCCTCAGCCAAGTCTCTTCAGGAGTTTGCAGCTGTCCTACAGAACCTGGAGGATGAGAGGACACGGATGGTGAGTGACCTAACAAATTGTAGGGGATACTTACAGGTGGTTGAGTATGGTAAATAATTTAGTCTTTTTGTCATATAATATTCACACATGGGCTTTATTGGCTTTGGTTTGCATCATTATGTTTTAACAGAAAGTACAATGAGTAAACATTTGAATTTAAATGATGTCAGTAATGCAGTAATGTACTCTGTGTGTCTGTGTGTGTGTGCGCGCCCCCAGATCGAGAACGCCAATGATGTGCTGATTATGCCTCTGGAGCGGTTCAGGAAAGAACAGATCAGTGCAGCCAAGGTAAGAGAGCGTGACGCTGCACAGCCATAGGACTGGCGACAGAGATGACTTTCACCACGTGTGCAGTGCACTGGTATTGATACATGTGTACCAGCAGTGAAATCAGTAAATCAATAATATCCTTTCAGTGCTTCCGCAGCTGTTACAGGAGCACTGATTTACACAACACCCACCTAAAACATATAGCTGATATCAATATACAGTATTTCTTTAAAAAATCTTATTAGTACATTTGACTATCAGGCAGTGACAGATAGTTGTGTTTATCAGCAGTTTTACAACAGATTAAATTTGTGATTCATCAGGTTTAGGAACTTTGTTTTATAGTGATGACTGTTTAAGACCTCAGCTCACTGCAGCTGTGGTAATTGATGTGCAACCTTTGACACTTTAATGGAGGTGAAATGATTTGCGGTCTCAGCAACATTAGCACCCCCGCGTCCTAAATACTTGGTTGACGTTGCTGCAGTCTATCTGACTTTTAAATCAGGGAGAGTGTCTTTATTTTATTAGAGTTAGTCATATAATTCGTAGTCACTGTATTCACACTGTAATTTTCCATGAAAAAAGACTTGATCACAGCAACTCCAGAAAATAATAATTACGGTATTTCCTGAAGTGTCAATATACGGTACTGTGATATGAAGTATATGCCTCGTAATTTTGTAATACTTCTGCATTTACAGTTTAAGACTTGAGAATAAGATAGAAGAACTGAAAACAATGTCATGATATAGCATTTATCTATAGTGCAGACCGAGCGTCTACGGATCACAGTCTGTGCCATCACCACATGACCTGGATAGGAGATTAGAGGAATACATAATCCTGCCATAAATCACTACTCCCCACCGGGGGGTCTCAGAGGCCAACAGGGCTGCCTCATGGTGCAGCCAGTGTTGTTTTAGTGTTTCAGTGAGTATAAATCTTTTGGACCTTGACTTAGTGCACAGGAAGGTATGGAAACGTGGAATATGAAAAGTCAAGAAAGCAGGTAAACAAGGAGGATGATTAGCAGTTAATTACTTTGTCTGGGATCTGCGTCACTATTCTCTCTGTTGAATCACTAAAATAAATGTATAATGTAAAAATATTCAAAACTAAATGTCAACTTTGGACAGGACATTGCAGAGAGTCTCATGCATGCTTTATTTTTCAAATTCAGCTTTTGCTCTGACAAAATAAAAATACAATTAAAAGATAAATACTATACTGTACATTTTTGGCTGATCCCTTGCCCCGTTTAGTGAATATGCCATGTTTTAGTGTTTGTAATCTGCTTACAGCAGGTCATGGTACACTTACCCTGTGCCAGTCATTAGCTATCGGACCTGGATGAGTAGCCACGGGGGTTCCACCAATACATGAAGTATTAAACATGTTATCAGTGCATACTCAGCTAATCCATCCCCTTTAACAGGTCACTGTTTGATTGTGACACGGTGGCCAGATTAGGAAGTGAACGTGTAATCTGTACAGTTAGGTCACCATGAGCAATGTACTAATCCTAGTTTAGCTTTGAAAGAACTGACAACATCTTCGCCTGGCACAGTTTCACCTCGTCCTGAAGCTCCGGAGCTGGCAGCCCTCTAACACCGGAGGAGTTTTAGGAATTCACACTAATCAGAAGAAGGTGTGCAGAAAAGAAAAGTGTGAACTCTAAATTCAGCATTCACTGTAATTACAATCAGCACAACACAGCTTTTAAAACTACTGCTGGTAATGTGAGGTCTATGTTTATATGAAAACATCAATCCTGCAACTAGCAGCTCTCTGAAATGATCTAATGCTGCAGTGATTTTTGGAGAATTGGTGCTGCAAATTACGCTTGGCCATGAAACATTGTCACCAAAATAAAAACAGATGTACGCATGTGCAAAACTATTGATTTTTATCATTGAAATTCATATGATTTCTGCTTTCAATTTCAGGCTTGGAGAGTACCATGGTATTTTCATTTGTCCATTTAGTTGGTGAAGTTTGTGTGTCTGAAATTTTCCCACGGATTTATGTTCATAAAAAGTCGTTAAGGTTGAAACATTAAAGGTAGATGAGTGGATGAGGCCAACCCTGCGTCAGGGTTTTAGTCAGTTGAAGCCCCAGCAAGGCACAGCAGGTGCTGCCTCTGTTGAGGACATGGTTGATAATACAGTACACCTCATTCCTTTTACTGTCAGTGAACCTGGTACTATAAAAAAAACACCCAAAAACAATGAAGTAAATATTTACAAAAAATTTCATGCAGAATCAGATAGGGGATGATGATCATGTTTCAGTGGCAGTCCTGGTAAGTGTTGACATGAGTGTTGAATCAAACTTGACAGTGGCTGTCCTGAGTCAGTCTGGTGGCAGGACATGCTGCTGTATCACAACATTTCATTTACTTCATCATCAGTGAGTTAACTTACTGTGAAGATGTTGCCACCTGCTGGCTGAGGATGGAAGTGACTTAAAGTCACTTTTTTTTTTTAAATCAAAGATTTGGTGAAAAAATGAACAGTGATTGATAGGAAACATGACATTGATAATGGGCGTGTAATTTGTGTTTTTTTTTTTTCACACTTACACACACACATGCACACTCGCACCTTTTGGAAGAAATAAGACAATCTAGCTTCTTTCAGTTGATTTCTTTTTATGTGTCTTTAGTCAAAATAATGTTGTGAAACCCACGATGTGTGAGACACAGAGAGTTGCAGCAGTTGTCTTTTCAGACTTGATTTCCATGGTGAATATGACAAAGTCAAAGAGGCAGCAGACTTGAAACAGAGGCCTTGTTGTGTGGAAGAATGTTCATCATCTCTGATGTGTTCTGCAGCTGCTGTCTGTTCCTCCTCTGACCCTGAGGACTCTACTTGTTGTTGAAACTGGCTTGGCAATGCAACACCTGGGTCATGTGACTGCAACAGGGGTTGACATCATGATTTCGTCTGAGTGCAGACCGATGAGGCATTATTTCCTTATTTTCACCGATCTGGGAATTTTACTTCCTCTGCAAATATCTTCCCAATGAGAGTGGGAAATAACCAGACAGGAAGATCGGTGAAATTGAATTAAGTACATGACAGATGAAGACAGCTCATCCAGAATTGCCCCAGTGCAGCTCATTGATTTGCAACATTGCACACAATGGGGCTTTTTCACAGCAGACATTTTTTGCCTGTCATAGGAATTCAGCCATCAGTCATTTTATTGTTTCCACTTGCGCTTTCATCATATTGCCCGTTCCAGCATCAGTAAAGTCAAGATGAATATAAAATGTAATTGGTCAACAGATGTTTGGCTCACTGGTTTCAGGCATGCAAACTTTTTTTGCTGCCCACAAAAACAGATCATGGTCTGGACCAGCAATTTATAGTGATGTGAATACTGGTTTAACTGACGTTACAAACAATTACTTTCATTATCACTTTTTTGTCTACTGACTAATAACTGTAACTGCATAAACTAAGTTTAAAAACAAAAAGCGCACTACAATTTCCCATCTTTTTTACTGCTTTTTATTGCAGCATCAAATATTGTGATCCTAACAGTATGTTCCATTTTTGAGCTTCTCTCTGAATCTACAGTCCAGTTTGGGATAAAGAAATGCAATAAGACTAACGGGCCCGGGGCAGATATACAGTTAATATTACCCCAGGGGCTCTCTGACACAGGGAGACCCACCCTGATCTGCCCCTCCTCTGTTTATGTGTTCACTTCTCTCCTCTTGTTTCCCTCTCTGTCTCTCTGCACTGATATCTATAGCTCTTCCTTCCATCAGTTTGAAACATCAGATTACAGTTTAATGATCCTAATGTGACTCATGATTACTGTACAACCAGTAGAAAGTGTTCAGAAGAGAAACATCTGCTTCATTTGTTCTTTCCTTTCAGTGTCTCTTGATCCTGAGTTGGACACTTTTCAGTTCTTCTCTGTATTCTTAAATGCAGTGAAGAAATACACACCCGGCTGTGTGTGTCCCTGGTTTATCATCCATCCATCCATCTGTCTGTCTCTTATGTTGGTGACCTCAGCTCTGATGAAGCAGTCTGTTGTTTTATAAGCAGCTGTGCTCCCCAGAGGAACA